>NW_028162193.1:27500-44657 GCF_964263955.1 Coregonus lavaretus | reverse complement strand
GACTAGGTGGTTAGGAAACTGGTACGGTAGGAGGACTAGGTGGTTAGGAAACTGGTACAGTAGTTATAGGAGGACTAGGTGGTTAGGAAACTGGTACGGTAGGAGGACTAGGTGGTTAGGAAACTGGTACAGTAGGAGGACTAGGTGGTTAGGAAACTGGTACGGTAGGAGGACTAGGTGGTTAGGAAACTGGTACAGTAGCTGAAGGAAGGAGAAGGGTCTGAGAGGAATGTTATTATCTTGTATTTATAGTTCTAGGTACCCCAGTGGTCATCATGGTGTGTGTGAGTCTGACTGTGTTGGTGGTGATCTACCAATGGAGGAGAGACAGGAAATCATCAAGTGAGTAAACCTCACATGTACATATGTATGTGTGTATAAATGTATGTATGTATGTATGCACAGTGCATTCGGAAAGTATTCAGACCCCTTGCCTTTTTCCACATTCTGTTACGTTACAGCCTTATTCTAAAATTGATCACATCGTTTTTTCCCCTCATCAATCTACACCCCATAATGACGAAGCAAAAATCGTTTTTTATATAAATGTATAAAAAAACTAAACTGAAATATCACATTTACATGAGTATTCAGACCCTTTACATAGTACTTTGTTGAAGCACCTTGGGCAGCGAATACATCCTCGAGTATTTTTCGGTATGACGCAACAAGCTTGGCACACCTGTATTTGGGGAGTTGTCCCATTCTTCTTTGCAAATCCTCTCAAGCTCTGTCAGGTTGGATGGGGAGCATCGCTGCACATCAATTTTGAGGTCTCTCCAGAAATGTTAGATCGGGTTCAAGTCCGGGCTCTGGCTGGGCCACTCAAGTACATTCAGAGACTTGCCACGAAGCCACTCCTGTGTTGTCTTGGCTGTGTGCTTAGGATCATTGCCCTGTTGGAAGGTGAACCTTCGCCCCAGGTTGAGGTCCTGAGCAGGTTTTCATCAAGGATCTCTTTGGTACTTTTCACCGTTCATCTTTCCCTCGATCCTGACTAGTCTCCCTGTCCCTGCAGCTGAAAAACATCCCCACAGCATGATGCTATCTCCACAGAGAAACTTTGGAGCTCTGTCAGAGTGACCATCGGGTTCTTGGTCACATCTCTGACCAAGGCCCTTCTCCCCCGACTGCTCAGGAAGAGTCTTGGTGGTTCCAAACTTCTTCCATTTAAGATTGATGGAGTCCACTGTGGTCTTGGGGACCTTCAATGCTTCAGAAATGTTTTGGTACCCTTCCCCAGAGCTGTGCCTCGACACAATCCTGTCTCGGTGCTCTACGGACAATTCCTTTGACCTCATGGCTTGGTTTTTGCTCTGACATGCACTGTCAACTGTGAGACCTTATATAGACAGGTGTTTGCCTTTACAAATCATGTCCAATCAATTGGATTTACCACAGGTGGACTCCAATGAAGTTGTAGAAACATCTAAAGGATGATCAATGGAAACAGGATGCACCTGAGCTTAATTTCGAGTCTCATAGCAAATGGTCTGAATACTTATATAAATAAGGTGTTTCTGTTTTCTGTTTTTTGTTTTTAATAAATGTGCCAACATTTAAAAAAATATTTTATTGCTTTGTGATTGTGCAGCATTGTATGTAGACTGATGTGGAAAACAATTTATTTAATCCATTTCAGAATAAGGCTGTAACGTAACAAAATGTGGAAAAAGGGTCTGAATACTTTCCGAATGCACTGTATGTATGTACTGTATGTGCACGCACGCACACAGTATTGTAGTGGAGGTATACTGACTTCTTAATCCCCACTGATAAGTATTAAAGTAGTGTAGTGGAGGTATACTGACTTCTTAATCCCCACTGATAAGTATTAAAGTAGTGTAGTGGCGGTATACTGACTTCTTAATCCCCACTGATAAGTATTAAAGTAGTGTAGTGGAGGTATACTGACTTCTTAATCCCCACTGATAAGTATTAAAGTAGTGTAGTGGAGGTATACTGACTTCTTAATCCCCACTGATAAGTATTAAAGTAGTGTAGTGGAGGTATACTGACTTCTTAATCCCCACTGATAAGTATTAAAGTAGTGTAGTGGAGGTATACTGACTTCTTAATCCCCACTGATAAGTATTAAAGTAGTGTAGTGGAGGTATACTGACTTCTTAATCCCCACTGATAAGTATTAAAGTAGTGTAGTGGAGGTATACTGACTTCTTAATCCCCACTGATAAGTATTAAAGTAGTGTAGTGGAGGTATACTGACTTCTTAATCCCCACTGATAATTATTAAAGTATTGTAGTGGAGGTATACTGACTTCTTAATCCCCACTGATAAGTATTAAAGTATTGTAGTGGAGGTATACTGACTTCTTAATCCCCACTGATAAGTATTAAAGTAGTGTAGTGGAGGTATACTGACTTCTTAATCCCCACTGATAAGTATTAAAGTAGTGTAGTGGAGGTATACTGACTTCTTAATCCCCACTGATAAGTATTAAAGTAGTGTAGTGGAGGTATACTGACTTCTTAATCCCCACTGATAAGTATTAAAGTAGTGTAGTGGAGGTATACTGACTTCTTATTCCCCACTGATACTTATCAAAGTATTGTAGTGGCCGTATACCTCCACTACGTAGTAGATCTCAGAAGCTCTCAACATTTCAACAACATGTCGTAAGCTATTAAACAACATACTAACTCTAAATCTTTCAGGAGCAAGCCAGCCATATAGCTTAAGAAGTAATGAAAATGAATTATTGAAGCTATATTAAACTATTATTACTTCAAGGCTATAGCCTTGTGAAGCACTTGTGACTTGCTATAGGCGAAGGAGCACTCAGCATTTCAACAACACCTTGTTGTATTAAATCAACTTATACTATAAATTGCACATTTAGGCTGTATAAAATGAAATAAACCAACATCTTCTTTACTTAGAATTAAATAAATAAAAAATATTATTCCAGTGCCTTTGAATTCCCTCTTAGAAACACTATAATTGCTCAATGCCAGCCTGTATAGACTAGTTTGAAAGTTAGTTTAGCCTAGCAGACAGTATTATATTCCCATGGTCTAATCACAGTCAACACAAATCTATTTTGTGGGCCTAATAACAATATAAAGGATTAAAAAATGATATTTTCCCAAATGAAAAAAAGACAACATCTCTGTGCATTATTAGTTTATTAGCATAGAGTATATTATGCAGTACCAGTACTGTTTCTAAACCCCTTTTCACACTGCTGGATCTGATTGATTATTTCCACATTTTCAATGTCAGTACAGTTCCAGGCTTCAGTTGAATGACTACCCAGGCCAGCCTAGTTCAGCTTGTCTCTGTAGTGTGAAGAGAGCCACTGTAGGAACTCACAACACAAGGGCACAATGGTGGTTTGCACATTGCAGAACTAACCTGACACTGAGCCATGCCATGCCAAGCCAAGCCCAGATGATTTGGCCTGATTCTGCATCCACCATAAAGGCTTGAACCATGCTAGAACTGTTAGTGAAGAAAATATCCAGGCCGGCACAGTACAGCTTGGGTTTGCCTGACTGTGAAAGATGTATCATTTTTTGGTCATTCAGAGTAAGTCACTGTTTCTCATAGAGTGTTTCACACAGGGCGGCTTTCCTTCGCACAAGCAAGGACACAAACACACATTAATTATATGTTGTGTGTTCCACAGGGCCAGTCACCAATCCAGACACAACAACTAAAGACTCCACCTACCAGACTCTCAACACAACAACCCAAGACTCCACCTACCAAACCCTCAATACAACAACCCAAGACTCCACCTACCAAACCCTCAATACAACAACCCAAGACTCCACCTACCAAACTCTCAATACAACAACCCAAGACTCCACCTACCAAACCCTCAACACAACAACCCAAGATTCTACCTACCAAACCCTCATCCACTAAACAACAGACCCAAACTAATGCTGCGTTCATAACACGTGGGAACTCTCAAAATACTTCTAGTAAACTGGGAGCAACAAGTTGTGTGCATTCACTTGCTGTGAACTCGTTAAGAACGCTGATTGGATAATATCAAATTAACTGCCTCAACCATGAAAAAAAAAGTACAGCTATCATGCTTGTAAACACATTATAATGTTAAAAAACATATAAATAGATTGTTTTATTATACATATTGTTTTGTTGTATTTAACTGCTGAAAATGCTGTTATCAAGGTAATTTCCTCAGTGTGTGACGTCAGTGGTCAGTATGTGGGTGAAGTCAGAGCTCAGAGATGATAGACAAGTTTCCCACTAGTAATTACCAGTTGGAGGGACGTTCAAGTGGAATGTTCTCAGTCGTATGCTAGTATTTACACATTTATGAGATGTTATGAACACAGCATCTGCTTATGACAAAATTTGAGTCAGTAAAGTCTCTGTAACATTTGAATCATTTTTGTACCTATGAATATGCATTTTGCACCATACTTTTTTCTCAATTACTGTAAATGTGGATCAATGAAATGTAAAACAAATATAATGAAATAGACTGATATATACTTTAACTATATTGTCATCATCTCAACAATGTGTTCCTCCTCTGCTGAAACAAACATGGTAACCTTAGTCTTCCAGTTGTTAACATGATGCTCCTATACTGTCCACGTCTAAGTGATGCGAGAGGGAAGAACAGGCCGTGGCTCGGGTGGCTGAGGTCCCTGATGATCGTCTTGGTCTTCCTGCGACACCTGGTGTTGTAGGTGTCCTGGAGAGTAGGCAGTGTGCACCAACGGTATGTTCGGCTGAGTACCACCCTCTGTAGCGCCTTGCGGTCAGCCAGCGGCGGTGGAGTTGCCGTACCAGGCTGTGATTCAGCCCGACAGCATGCTCTCGATGGTGCGCCTGTAGAACACTGTGAGGTTCCACAATCAGCTACTTTATTTTGCTGATGTTGAGAGAGAGGTTGTTTACCTGGCACCTGTTTACCTGGCACCACGCCCCCAGTTGCATAGGTAGGAGGTGAGCCCCAGGGCTGTGAGCTTTGTGTTGAGCTTAGAAGGTGACGTGGTCTTTGACTAGCCTCTCGAAGCACATCATGATGACGGAAGTGAGTGCTACGTGTCGGTAGTCATTCAGTTCAGGTACTTCCCCTGTCTTGGGAATGGGGATGATAGTGGACACCTTGAAGCAGGTGGGGATAATGTCCTGAGCTAGAGAGAGATGTCTGAAAACACAACAGCTAGCTAGACTTCACATGCTCTGAGGGCTCGGCTAGGGATTCCGTCTGGGCCGGCAGCCTTGCGAGGGTTAACACCTTTGAATGACTTACGTATGACCTCCGTGGAGAACAAGGCGGAACAACAAGTTTACTACATTTCAAATTAGCATAACTTTCCCATGTTTCCTCCAACTGTAATGCATGATATACCATTTTGAAACTCTGCATCTGAATTCCATTTCAATACAAACAATGAATCGCAATTCAAATTATCATTGATGACCATCATTTTCCATGAATGGAATTTCACTTAACTTCCTGAATTGACACATATAGTTCATTAGAATAACTGTAACCTCGTCCCCAGGCTCAATAGCGAGAGAGAGAGAGCCTGCTGGTGGTCGAGATTATAGGATATTTATTTGTCAGTACTGATAACATTCTGTAGGGGGCGATGTGGAGGTTGTATTATTGGTTTACTGGTTAAATTCAGTTGCTTACATTTACATTTTAGTCATTTAGCAGACGCTCTTATCCAGAGCGACTTACAGTTAGTGAATACATTTTTTTTTTTATATACCCCCGTGGGACTCAAACCCACAACCCTGGCGTTGCAAACACCATGCTCTACCAACTGAGCTACATCCCTGCCGGCCATTCCCTCCCCTACCCTGGACCAATTGTGCGCCGCCCCATAGGTCTCCCGGTCGCGGCAAGCTACGACAGAGCCTGGATTCGAACCAGGATCTCTAGTGGCACTGCAATGCAGTGCCTTAGAGCACTGCGCCACTCGCTTGTCTGTTATGTGATGACATCATTCATTAAGGGGGAGTTGGGTTGTAGAGGAGAGTGTCTCTTCTGTTCAGAAACTCATCTGTTGAGTTGATCATTTACAAAGACTGTATTTGGATCAATGAAATGTCATAGAAAAGTAATACAATATATTGATGTATACTTTAACTGTATTGTCATCATCTCAACAATGTGTTCCTCCTCTGCTGGAACAAACATGGTAACTTTAGAACAGAGAAGTTGACAGTTTTAACACTTAGTCACCACAGCTAGCTGAGTTGTCTTGTGGTTTAGAAGTCTAACCTTCGGCCGGTTTGAACCAGTTTCACTCTGCAGCACATATAGACCTGCAGACACTGAGGTCACTACAGAGAAATTAGGATGTATCAGCTAATGTCCACCCACTCTACCACCACCATCACTATCTCAATCTCTCTGACATGCATTTTATACTGTTTATTTCACTTTTGTTTATGATCTATTTCACTTGCTTTCGCAATGGAAACATGTGTTTCCCATGCCAATAAAGCCCTTTGAATTGAATTGAATTGAGAGAGAGAGAGAGAGACAGAGACAGAGACAGAGACAGAGACAGAGACAGAGACAGAGACAGAGACAGAGACAGAGACAGAGACAGAGAGAGAGAGGAGGGTGTTAGAGGAGGGAGGAGCTTCAATTAAGGAAGACAGATCATTTCAGAAAAACCCTGCTGTCAAACGAATAGCTGACAGAGAAGCTGTTGTGGACCTGTGCTAGCTGGTAGTATAGTCAAGTAACTTTACCAGTATAGTAACTGTGGTAGTAAAGTAACTTGAACAGTATAGTAATTGAGGATTAACTGTCCAGAATGAAGATACTCCATGTTGTCTCCTGCTGTCTTCTCTCAGGTGAGCTCTGTCTGCTTGTCTGCCTGTCTGCCTGTCTGCCTGTCTGCCTGTCTGTCTGTCTGTCTGTCTGTCTTTCTGTCTGCATGTTTGTCTGTCTGTATCAGTTTCTATACTACTGTCTGGATTATATAGTACAGAAGGAATAAAAAAATGTACTTCTCTATAAGGTTTGACAGTTCTGAGTTTGTTTTTCACATGTACCTTATGATAATGCACTGAACTTAGAATGCTTGATATGTTGGTCTTTTACCTTGGTTTATGCAGGTTAACTCCTGAGTGGCGCAGTGTTCTAAGGCACTGCATCGCAGTGCTAACTGTGCCACTAGAGATCCTGGTTCGAATCCAGGCTCTGTCGCAGCCGGCCGCGACCGGCAGACTCATGGGCGGCGCACAATTGGCCAAGCGTCGTCCAGGGTAGGGGAGGGAATAGCCGGCAGAGATGTAGCTCAGTTGATAGAGCATGGCGTTTGCAACGCCAGGGTTGTGGGTTTGATTCCCAAGGGGGCCAGTATAAAAAAAAAAAATTATTCACTTACTGTAAGTCGCTCTGGATAAGAGCGTCTGCTAAATGACGTAAATGTTAAAGTAAGATTATGCAGGGTTAAAGGAAGATGTGCACGGTTCAAGTATGATTTGTGCAGGGATAAAGTAAGTTTTATGCAGGGTTAAAGTAAGATTTGAGCAGGTTAATGTATATCTCACAGGTCATCAGTTGTGACTGTACTGTGTGTTTCTGTTTGACAGCTCTGTGTGTTGTGGCTTCAGCTGTCACTAAGGAAGTGGTGGGAGGACAAGTCACTGTGGGCTGCTCATTCACATTGGCAGGGAACAACATCAAACTCTTCTGCAAGGGGACATGTTCTGGTAAAGACATTCTGGTTCAAACTAATGGGAGAAAGAATGTATCTCAAGGTAGATACAGTATAGATGACAACAGAGATGGAGTCTTCTATGTGACCATCAAGAACCTGAGGAAGTCAGACTCTGGGACCTACTGGTGTGGAGTGGGGAGATTTATAAAGAACACATACCAAGAGGTGCATCTCATAGTTACAGATGGTAAGTGAACACTACATATAAATTGATATCTAGTAATGAACTTCCTGACTTATATCCCCTGACATAAAGTTGTTTCAGTATTGGTGTTTATATGTACTTTCTACTGACCCACAGCTCCTCCCACTCCTACACCGTCACCTGTCACCTCCAGACCCCAGGTCTCCACAATCCTCCCAAACCTCTCTGCAACATCCCCAAACACCTCCACAATCCTCCCTAACATCTCTACAACGTTTCTGACATCTGGAGATATCAGTGGTCATTTTTCATCAGGAACAGGTATGATGAATCTCTCATCTCAGACATTACAACTAACATGATGTGATATTAAATGCTTATAATTCTGGAGGAAATCAATTGTAACTGTTCATGCTTTGGACAAATCTCTCTCTCTCCACTGTCTCTCTCTCTCTCACACTCCTCTTTCTCTCTCTCTCTCTCTCTCTCTATCTCTCTCTCTCTCTCTCTCTCACTCTCTCTAGATTATCTTCCCTCAGACTACTATCCTGGTGTAGGACAGAATCAGAGTTCTGGTAAGTTTCATTTTGTGGAGAGCTGCTGCTGATACAATGGCCTCCGTTGCTATGGTTACTCTGATTAATACAGTCTCCTCCTTTATCACACCTTTATTTTCTATCGTCTTATTATTATTACTATTATTACACTACTCCATTATCTATCTATCTATCTATCTGTCTGTCTGTCTGTCTGTCTGTCTGTCTGTCTGTCTGTCTGTCTGTCTGTCTGTCTGTCTGTCTGTCTGTCTGTCTGTCTGTCTGTCTGTCTGTCTGTCTGTCTGTCTGTCTGTCTGTCTGTCTGTCTGTCTGTCTGTCTGTCTGTCTGCCTGTCTGTCTGTCTGTCTGTCTGTCTGTCTGTATGACTGTCTGTCTGTCTGTCTATGTGTATGCCTGCCTTTCTGTCTGTCTGTCTGTCTGTCTGTCTGTCTGTCTGTCTGTCTGTCTGTCTGTCTGTCTGTCTGTCTGTCTGTCTGTCTGTCTGTCTGTCTGTCTGTCTGTCTGACTCTCTGTCTGTCTGTCTGTCTGTCTGTCTGTCTGCCTGCCTGCCTGCCTGCCTGCCTGCCTGCCTGCCTGTCTGTCTGTCTGACTATCTGTCTGTCTGTCTGTCTGTGTTTTTGTCTTTCTGATGATATCTATGATATATACAGTACTCTGTAAAGTCTCTCCTCCTGTCTGTGGTCAGGTCTGATGGTATCTATGATATATACAGTACTCTGTAAAGTCTCTCCTCCTGTCTGTGGTCAGGTCGGATGGTGTGGACCAGTGTTGGTCTGGTAGTCATGGTGACAGTGTTAGGACTGGTCCTGCTCCTGTTCTACAGACAGAGGAGAGGAACCAGGAGAACACCACCACCACCACCAGTCTCCTCCAACACACAACCTGCCCCTACTGGAGAGGTGAGTGTGTGTGTGTGTGTGTGTGTGTGTGTGTGTGTGTGTGTGTGTGTGTGTGTTGAGTTGGATTGTACTGTAGCTTATTATCATTCCATGAAGAAACAAAACAGTGGCTAACATGATGTTGATGGTTGAGGGCCATATCTGACCATGTATTTATTGTCATTGGTTCTCTATGCAGGTTGACTGTGTGTATGAGGAGATCAGAGAGGCAGACAGACAGACAGACACACTCCCTGTGGTCATCTCTTCAGTCTACTCTACTGTCAACTCACCTACCAACTCTCAACTCTATCCTGCTGGAAAAGACTCTACAACCTACCCTGCTGGCCAAGACTCTACAACCTACCCTGCTAGCCAAGCTTCTACAGCCTACCCTGCTGGCCAAGCCTCTACAACCTACCCTGCTGGCCATGCTACCAGTGTCCCACACTGTGACATCCATGCTAGCGCTAGCTACAACAAAGATGATATAAATCCAAGCTATTCTACTGCAGATCGCCCAGCTTCTCTCATCAACTCCAATGTGGATCTACCCAAAGATTCTAGAGTCTCTTCAAGCCCTCCAACAGCCAGTGGAACCCAGGATGATTCCATCTATTCTACAGCCCAGCTACCCAAAGATACTGTAGAATCTACAAGATACCCTGCTGTACACCTCTCTAAAGACACTCCAGAAGACGTCATCTACTCTACAGCCCAGCTACCCAAAATAATGTAGGACTATATAATCTATACAAGGGATGCGTCTCAAATGACACTCTATTACCTATCCCCCATATGGCCCTGGTCAAAGGCAGTGCTCTATAGAGAACAAGGTGCCATTTGGGATGAAGGGAAGCTCCCTGTAGAGAGATGAAGGGTTGTCACCACAGAGCCGCCATCTTGGAATGACATGAAAAAAAAAGAAATCCCTTTCATGTTTCAAATCCTCCTTGACATATTGTATTCAAACAGCTCATGTGGTTTTACTGTATATAATGTATGTAAAATATGAACATCTGGGTTTAAAATCAATTTTATCTCCAGATTTTGTGAAAGTCAACCAACATTTTTGTAAATATTTGTGTAAATATGAACTATGTGTTTAGTCATATAATTTTGGCTTCATTTTGGCTGTTATAATAATGAAGACAGTAATGCCATAATAGTCAGTTGTACCTTTGAGATTTACATATCTATTATATATGTACATAAACTGTACCTTTTAACTTTTAAAGCACTTCATTAAAACTCATCAAAATGTTTAAAACAGTGTGAATATGGAGTATTAGTGTGTGTGTGTGTGTGTGTGTGTGTGTGTGTTTGCACGCAGGCAGGCACACACACACATACACACACACGCACACACACACACACACACACACACACACACATCCACCCACCCACCAACACACACACACATACACACACGTACGCACGCACACACAGATACACACACACACAGATACACACACACTGAAAAGCCACAGAGAGAGCAGACTCACTAGCATCACTGGTACTGTAACAGGAGTAGTAAAGGGTTGAGTGATTGGAGACAGTACAGGGAGAGATGAGACTTCACTGGGAGAGAATCATGATGACTGTCTGTATCACTATACTACATCTCCTCTCAGGTAGGTTTACAGATTTACACTGTTTCACTAGAGACTGGTCCTAGATCAGGTCTACACTGTTACACTAGAGACTGGTCCTAGATCAGGTCTACACTGTTACACTAGAGACTGGTCCTAGATCAGGTCTATACTGTTACACTAGAGACTGGTCCTAGATCAGGTCTATACTGTTACACTAGAGACTGGTCCTAGATCAGGTCTACACTGTTACAATAGAGACTGGTCCTAGATCAGGTCTACACTGTTACACTAGAGACTGGTCCTAGATCAGGTCTACACTGTTACAATAGAGACTGGTCCTAGATCAGGTCTACACTGTTTCACTAGAGACTGGTCCTAGATCAGGTCTACACTGTTACACTAGAGACTGGTCCTAGATCAGGTCTACACTGTTACACTACAGACTGGTCCTAGATCAGGTCTACACTGTTACACTAGAGACTGGTCCTAGATCAGGTCTACACTGTTACAATAGAGACTGGTCCTAGATCAGGTCTACACTGTTTCACTAGAGACTGGTCCTATATCAGGTCTACACTGTTACACTAGAGACTGGTCCTAGATCAGGTCTACACTGATACACTAGACACTGGTCCTAGATCAGGTCTACACTGTTTCACTAGAGACTGGTCCTAGATCAGGTCTACACTGTTACACTAGAGACTGGACCTGGATCAGTCAACCTTCTATGGGTCAGTTAGTGTCAAGTAATATCAAGTACTGGAGGGACAGATGAAGGAGCTTCGTTGTGAATACTCCTTCACCAACCAGGACAATATCAAGTACTTCTGTCGGATCGATGACCACCTATCCTGCCGGGACCTGATCCGGACCGGGAAGCATGACGTCTGGGTGAGAGAGGGGAGATTCTCTATGTACGACAACACCACTGCTGCGGTCTTCACTGTCATTATAGACATGCTGAGCCTGAAGGATGCTGGGAAATACTGGTGTGGAATGGACATCTTCTTATTGCCGGATGATGTCAGTGAGATTCAACTGCAGGTTCTATATCGTGGAGCTCCGCCCCATAGGGGAGCTCTGCTCCTATTGGTTTACCCACTGCCCTAAGGCAGTATCAGCCTGAGACAAAATTATGCACACACCTGCAGCCAATAGGAGTACAGGTGTCCCTATAAGAGGGGATGCCTCCCCTCAATCAGCCCCCCTTTATCTTCAGCGACTGGACTAGGCTGAAGAGCCAAGAAGAGACGAAGAAGAAGACTCAGGACGAAGATACGCCGTCGATTTTCCAGTTCATCGACGTCGTCCTAAATGAGCGCACCAGGAGATTTTCCACCCCCAAAAGCTATTTTCAGAGCTCAATGCCGTTGTTCCTCTATGGCGACTACGGACCCCCACGACTTGTGTTTCGTGTGTTTGGGTGCGCAGCACGCCAAAGACGGAACCGGCGTTCCCCCTAATTGCGCCTCCTGCGCCCTCCTTCCTATGAAGGAGAGGAAGCAGCGTTGGGCGTTCTTTAGGGAGGATATTCCCTTAGAGGACGTACTGTCTATACTAGCCTCTGCTTCAGAGGCGTCGTCAGACGGTGCTGAATCAGAGGATGACAAGGAGGGAGGAGAGGAGATGGATATTCCCATGGAACAGTCCGACCCTCACACTCAAACTTTTAAGACCCCCTTTCCATTGGAAAGCGAGAGGTCTTATGGCTCCTTGGGTGATGACGACACGGGCTCTGACACGTCAGTAGCCCTGTCTTTCGCAGCGGCCTCTCTGCGCTCAGACTTCCCTGGGCTCATTGAGCGGGCGGCCAAACGACTGGAGATAGCGCTGCCCCCCATTCCCCCCCCCTGCGGAGGTGGATATGATGGAGGGCGGACCCTATTCTCGGCCGAGGAAGGCAGCTGAGCCATTGGCTCCGGCTATGCCTTCTCTCAGCAAATATGTCGATGGCTCATGGGAGGCACCCTTGGCGACGCGTTCGCCGGCCAAGATGTACTGCCCATTCACAAGAGTGGAAGGACGAGAGAGGGCTGCCAGGGGAATCCCTAGGCTCAAGAGCGCCATGGCGGCGTATCTAGTGCCAGGTTCGAGTCCCTGGGCGGCCTCCAAGAAAGCCACTCTACCAACCCAAAAGGACAGGCTCACAGCATAGCTGGCAGAGAAGTCCTTTACGTTGGGAGCCCAGGCTGTGTCAGCAGCAAACAACATTGCCCTCCTCGCGGCCTCCCTATCCCGTTTAACGACGGGAAGGTCTGAGTTAACGAGTGAGGAGGTGGAAGAGGCGTCCAGGATTTCTGGCGCTATTCTCCATCTGACACAGGCGTCTGCTATCTGCGCGGGAAGGTCCATGGCCACTTCGGTGGTTATTGAACGTCACCTCTGGCTGTCATTGACTGCCATGAAGGAGACTGACCGAGCGTCGCTGCTCAACGCCCCCCTCTCTGACGACAGGCTCTTTGGAGTCGCTGTCAAAGAGGCGACGGAGCGTTTTAAGAAGTTAGAGGAAGACAGGAAGCAGCTGGCTCGACACCTGCCATTGGCAGGGAGATCCAGCCATACGCCAGCAAAACCGTCCACCTCGAACGCCCCCGGAAGATCTGCTACGGTGAGGCGGCGTGTCAGGCGTCAGACGTCGGCCACTAGCAGCAGGAGAGCGGGCCCCGCCCCCCCAGCAGCACCCATGGTCACGACGATTCCGCCAGCGAGAGAGGTTGTCGTCAAGTCGCCCTGGCAGCACCCTAAGGGTACGCAGAAGAGGCGAAGACAATGACGGGACGAGGGGGAGAGAATGGGAGATGGCTCGTCGTGGGACGCGACTGAGCCCACTGTTCCCCCCCACCCTTCTGTTCGGGGCTTGGAGGGAAATGTTTGTTTTCATGTGTTTAATAAAGAGTTGGCTCCCACTGACATTGTCACAAGAGAGCCCTTTTTCCATGACACGTTGGAGAACGTTCAGAGTACTTCACGCCCTATGTTTCTCTCCCATCACTGAGTGTAGCTCAACCCACCTAGGGTGTGTAGCTGAGCACACACAAGAGAGGAGAGAAAAAGGTAGCAAGACGCAGCCTTAGCTCACCTCATAAAAATCTCACACTACAGACTCCTAGGAGCACTGTAGTGAAGGTCTCACATAGCAGGCTACAGTCTCAGTCAGAATATGACATGAAGACGCAGCCGCTAGTTGGGAATGACGCTTTGTCTCAGGCTAATGCCTCAGTCAGCGCAGTTCAGACCCGTGCTGCGTTCACGGAGGGCCGGAATACTAGAGTTACGGAAGTAACCAACGTATTGGCGCCCCCACTCACCACAGAACGTATTGATTCTCACCACTCTGTATGTAGCCCGACTCACCAGAGGTGTGTAACGGAGCATACACAGGAGGCGAATGTGAGGAAGGTATCAGGGCACAGCCCTATGTTACCGAGGAGAGACCTCATGTCACAGACTCCTAGGAGCTCTGTAGAGAGAGTCTCTCATGACAGATTGCAGTCTCGGTCAGAGTATGACATGATGACGCGATCTACATATGGGGATGTCACTTTGTCTCAGGCTAATGCCTTAGTCAGCGTAGTACAGACTCATACTGCGTTCAAGGAGGGCCGGAATACTAGAGTTACAGGCGTAACCAACGTATCAGCGCCCCCGTTTAACACAGAACGCAATGATACCCACTACTCTCAGCCCACCTAGAGTGCGCAGTTGAGCAGACTCATGTGACTAGTGAAAAAGAGGTATCATGGCGCCACCTTGTGGTACCAGTTAGAGACCGCATTTTGAAGACTCTTAGGAGTACTGTAGTGGATGGTTCTCATGGCAGGCAGCAGTCTCGGCCAGACAATGGCATGATGACGCAATTGCTATCCGGGGAACGGCGCTCTGTCTCAGGTTGACACCTTAGCCAGCGCAGTTCAAACCCGTGCTACGTTCACGGAGGGCCGGAATACTAGAGTTACAGACGTAACCAACGTATTAGGGCCCCCGATTCTCTCAGAACGTGCTGATATTTCCTCTCCCTTTCGAGGGGGGCCCGCCTCGGGCTGTTCCACCACCTCAGTGCTGGGGAATAGCGGCGGCAAGGGCCATAGAGGAATACAGGTCCTTCCTACTGAATGTACCACAGCTTCGCGCGCGCCCGCTTTCTCTGCATTGCTGGCAGTGGCAACGAAGCTGTACCCTCTCACGCTGGCTAGAACAGACGTTGCAGAAGGGTTATGCCCTCCAATTCCATCGGACCCCACCCCCATTCAGGGGAGTGGTGGAGACGGTGATGAAAATGCCAGAAAAAGTGGCCGCTCTGATGTCAGAGATTACGGAACTTTTGGCGAAGGAGGCGGTCACAGTAGTTCCCCAGGAGCAAAGGAACAAGGGGCTATATTCACCTTATTTCCTAGTGCCCAAAAAGACGGGGGGAGTGAGGCCGATATTGGATTTACGCACTCTCAACGAGAGCGTAACCAAACGGCCCTTCCGAATGCTGAAGACAAAACGTCTACTGGAATGTGTCCAGAAGGGAGACTTTTGTACAAGCATAGACCTAAAGGACGCGTACTTTCATGTGCCGATACAATCGCGTCACAGGAAGTTTCTGCGATTCGCCTTTCAAGGGGTGGCGTTCGAGTTCACGAGGATGCCATTCGGGTACGCCCTTGCACCTCAAACGTTTCCCAAATGTGTGGAGGCGGCATTGGAACCGTTGCGGCGTCAGGGGATAAGGCTATTAGCCTACCTAGACGACCTACTGGTTCTCGCCCCGTCAGCAGAGCTGGCGTTCACTCACACGACACAGACAGTGATTCATCTCACACGTCTGGGGTTCGCTGTGAATTGGAAAAAGAGCGCGCCCTGGCCCAGTCATCAGATTGTCTATCTGGGAATACAGCTAGACACTGTAATGATGAGGGCTCGAATTTCGGACCCTCGAAGGGAAGCACTATTGCTAGCCCTGAGGAAGTGTCGTCCGAATCACACTGTGACGGCGCTGTCAATCATGTCACTTTTGGGTCTCATGTCGTCAGCACATTCAGTGGTCCCGCTGGGGCTCCTGCACATGCGCAGGATGCAGCGATGGTTCGCCCAAATAAGACTAGACCCAGTGCGTCAACGTCATCGGTTGGTGGTGGTTCCTCTCTCGCTAAGGGCAGACTTGATCTATTGGAGGAATCCGAGCGTTCATGGTCAAGGCCGTCTCCATTTATCCGTTTCTATATCTTGGATATGTCTTCTAACTCTTTGGCTCGGTCTGTACCCAGTGTAGCTGAGGGGAGACCATTAGCTAGAAGGAGAGGAAAGCAGGACTGTGGAGACAGGTTTCCATCAGGTCCGCTTCTGATAGAAGGACATATTTTTGGCATGACTCCTGACTGACAGGTTCATTACAGTAGAGGGCATGTATTGATCTGCCCACCAGTGATTCACTGGAGTGAGGCGGAATGATGGGGGATAATAGTAGTAACTGGGTTACGATACTATTAGACCGGTCATGACAATTTGACAGAATGTGAAGTCATCTATCTGCTTGTCCAGATTAGTATGAGTCATGTTCTGGTATCTGCCCACTAATCTCTGGGGTTCCATTGATTGAGTGAGGCGGCCTACTGTGTACACAATGTAGAGTGACACTTTGTGTCATTCCATTAGTGGTCGGTAGTATTTTCACAGGATATTGAGGCACCATCTATCTGCTAGTTCAGATTAGTATGGCTTCTATTCTGGTGATCTGCCCACTAGTCATTGGTGTTGCCATTGGACTAGGTGGGGCGGGTCTTTAACCGATGACGCGGTATATTGTGACGCCTGTATGGGTACAGTGGTTGCAGTACTGCGGGAATTGGTTGCAGCCATTGCTAGGCCTGACCTTTTCATTTTGATGGGAAGTGTTGGGCTCGGCAGGGAGTACATTTTGGAGCGCTACGCTCCGCCTTAAACCAATAGGAGCAGAGCTCCCCTATGGGGCGGAGCTCCACGATATAGAACGATTAGTTACCGGAGTGTAACTCCAGTTCTATGAGTGGAGCGGAGCCCCATAGGACTTAAGGCCCTGCCTACCCTCTCTAGTCTCAATGAAGATAAATATCTCGGGAGGCTGATTGAGGGGAGGCATCCCCTCTTATAGGGACACCTGTACTCCTATTGGCTGCAGGTGTGTGCATAATTTTGTCTCAGGCTGATGCTGCCTTAGGGCAGTGGGTAAACCAATAGGAGCAGAGCTCCCCTATGGGGCGGAGCTCCACTCATAGAACTGGAGTTACACTCAGGTAACTAATCATTACACCAGGTAG
>NW_028162193.1:0-22500 GCF_964263955.1 Coregonus lavaretus | reverse complement strand
TCATCAGTACTGATAACATTCTGTAGGGGGCGATGTGGAGGTCGTTCTATTGGTTTACTGAGACCTCAGTTGCTTGTCTGTTATGTGATGACATCATTCATTAAGGGGGAGTTGGGTTGTAGAGGAGGGATGTTTCTTCTGTTCAGAAACTAATCTGTTGAGTTGATCATTTACAAAGACTGTATTTGGATCAATGAAATGTAAGAAAAAGTAATACAATATATTGATGTATACTTTAACTATATTGTCATCATCTCAAGAATGTGTTCCTCCTCTGCTGAAACAAACATGGTAACTTTAGAACAGAGAAGTTGACAGTTTTAACACTTAGTCACCACAGCTAGCTGAGTTCTCTTGTGGTTTGGAAGTCTAACCTTCGGCCGGTTTGAACCAGTTTCACTCTGCAGCACATATAGACCTGCAGACACTGAGGTCACTACAGAGAAATCATCAGGATATGTAGGCTAATGCCATCCCCTCCCACCACCACCATCACTACCTCAATCTCTCTGACAATAAAGCCTTTTGAATTTAATTTAATTGAGAGAGGGAGAGGGAGAGGGAGAGGGAGAGGGAGAGGGAGAGGGAGAGGGAGAGGGAGAGAGGGAGAGGGAGAGGGAGAGGGAGAGGGAGAGAGAGAGAGAGAGAGAGAGAGAGAGAGAGAGAGAGAGAGAGAGAGAGAGAGAGAGAGAGAGAGAGATAGATAGATAGATAGATAGATAGATAGATAGATAGATAGATAGATAGATAGATAGATAGATAGATAGATAGATAGATAGATAGATAGATAGATAGATAGATAGATAGATAGATAGATAGATAGATAGATAGATAGATAGATAGATAGATAGATAGATAGATAGATAGATAGATAGATAGATAGATAGATAGATAAATATATGAGTGGGGTGAGGTGTCTCCCCCTCGCTCTAGATTCTCCTACATTGGACTCTCCCGGTGCAGGACAGAGTCAGAGTGCTGGTATGTTTCATGTCTACTGACTTCAGTGGTGGCAGAAGTCTCAGAAGTGAGAACTGATGCGTATAATCAGATTTAGCTAACAGCTAATTTACATCTGTCCCAGGGAAGATTTGAGGCCATGTAGATGCGAGTCTCTCAGAGGCCCACAGGAAGTGATGCAACATTTTAGGTTTTGTGGAGAGCTACTGCTGACACCATGGCCTCTGTTGCTATGGTTACTATGATCACTGACTTACTCAGACCTTTGTTATCTATCCTCTCTGTCTGTATGTCTGTCTTTTTGTCTGTCTGTCTGTCTTAATCAGACATTCATGTGTTGAATTGTCATAAAGAAACTTGGTTGAATGATTTAAAAAAATCACACATTCACACGTTCTGGCATTTCTCCCCCCTCATACCTCCCTGTATTCCAGGTACCTCAGTGGTGATCATTGTGTGTGTGAGTCTGGCTGTGCTGGTGCTTGTTGTCATCCTCCTCATATTCTACAGGTTCTGGCAGAGCAACAAGGCTCTAGGTGAGATACCATCAAACACACACACACACACACACACACACACACACACACACACACGTCCACTCACGCATGCATACTCACATCACGTTCACACACACATGCGCACGCACACACACACACATGCGCACGTTCGAACTTGCACACACATTACATTACATTACATTCTAATATGTAATTCTATGCTCTGTATTCTGAAGAGAAGAGGTCGTCTGATCGTCTGGTTTTGATTATTTATCAATGATGACCATCATTTACCATGTAGACTTTTCAATCCATGAATGGAATTTCACTTCACTTCCTGAATTGACCTAGTTGAAACATCTAGTTTATTAGAATAACTGTAACCTCATCCCCAGGATCAATAGAGAGAGAAAGAACCGTCTGGTTGTCGAGATTATAGGATATTTATTCATCAGTACTGATAATATTCTGTAGGGGGCGATGTGGAGGTCGTTCTATTTGTTGACTGAGATATCAGTTGCTTGTCTGTTATGTGATGACATCATTCATTAAGGGGGAGTTGGGTTGTAGAGGAGGGATGTTTCTTCTGTTCAGAAACTCATCTGTTGAGTTGATCATTTACAAAGACTGTATTTGGATCAATTAAATGTCATAGAAAAGTAATTCAAGAGATGTATGTATATTTTAACTATATTGTCATCATCTCAACAATGTGTTCCCCTCTGCTGAAACAAACGTGGTAACTTTAGAAAAGAGAAGTTGACAGTTTCAACACAAGTCTAACATCCGGCCGGATTGAACCAGTTTCACTCAGCAGGACATATAGACCTGTAGACGCTGAGGTCACTACAGAGAAATGAGGATGTATTAGCTAATGTCCACCCACTCTACCACCACCATCACTATCTCAATCTCTCTGACATGCATTTTATACTGTTTATTTCACTTATGTTTCCCATGCTAATAAAGCCCTTTGAATTGAATTGAATTGAATTGAGAGAGAGAGAGAGAGAGAGAGATAGATAGAGAGATAGAGAGAGAGAGAGAGAGATAGAGAGAGAGAGAGAGAGAGAGAGAGAGAGAGAGAGAGAGAGAGAGAGAGAGAGAGAGAGAGAGAGAGGGGTAGGTTGTTAGAGGAGGGAGGAGCTTCAACTAAGGAAGACAGATCATTTCAGAAACACCCTGCTGTCAAACGAATAGTTGACAGACAAGCTGTTGTGGACCTGTGCTAGCTGGTAGTATAGTCAAGTAACTTTAACAGTATAGTAACTGTGATAGTAAAGTAACTTTAACAGTATAGTAATTGAGGATTAACTGTCCAGAATGAAGATACTCCATGTTGTCTCCTGCTGTCTTCTCTCAGGTGAGCTCTGTCTGTCTGTATCAGTTTCTATACTACTGTCTGGATTATATAGTACAGAAGGAATAAAAAATGTACTTGTCTATAAGGTTTTACAGTTCTGAGTTTGTTTTTCACATGTACCTTATGATAATGCACTGAACTTAGAATGCTTGATATGTTGGTCTTTTACCTTGGTTTATGCAGGGTTAAAGTAAGATTATGCAGGGTTAAAGGAAGATGTGCACGGTTCAAGTATGATTTGTGCAGGGATAAAGTAAGTTTTATGCAGGGTTAAAGTAAGATTTGAGCAGGTTAAAGTATATCTCACAGGTCATCAGTTGTGACTGTACTGTGTGTTTCTGTTTGACAGCTCTGTGTGTTGTGGAGTCAGCTGTCAAAAATGTGAAGGAGGTGGTGGGAGGACAAGTCACTGTGGGCTGCTCATTCACATTGGCAGGGAACAACATCAAACGCTTTTGCAAGGGGACATGTTCTGATGAAGACATTCTGGTTCAAACTAATGGGAGAAAGAATGTATCTCAAGGTAGATACAGTATAGATGACAACAGAGATGGAGTCTTCTATGTGACCATCAAGAACCTGAAGATGTCAGACTCTGGGACCTACTGGTGTGGAGTGGACCGAACTATAAAGGACACATACCAAGAGGTGTATCTCACAGTTACAGATGGTAAGTGAACACTACATGTAAATTGATATCTAGTAATGAACTTCCTGACTTATATCCCCTGACATAAAGTTGTTTCAGTATTGGTGTTTATATGTACTTTCTATTGACTCACAGCTCCTCCTACTCCTACACCGTCACCTGTCACCTCCAGACCCCATGTCTCCACAATCCTCCCAAACCTCTCTGCAGCATCCCCAAACACCTCCACAATCCTCCCTAACCTCTCTACAACGTTTCTGACATCTGGAGATATCACTGGTCACTTTTCATCAGGAACAGGTATGATGAATCTCTCATTTCAGACATTACAACTAACAAGCTGTGATATTAAATGCTTCTAATTCTGGAGGAAATCAATTGTAACTGTTTATGCTTTGGACAAATCTCTCTCTCTCTCTCTCTCTCTCTCTCTCTCTCTCTCTCTCTCTCTCTCTCTCTCTCTCTCTCTCTCTCTCTCTCTCTCTCTCTCTCTCTCTCTCTCTCTCACCTGACAGACCCTACCAACCAACTGACCGACCAAACAACTGACCAATCTTCCAACCTACCTTACTTTACTTTATTGACTGACCTATCCACCAGTCTACCGACCAACCCACCAGATGACCCTGGTAACGATCCATCAGTCTGATATCTATAGCCTGTAAAGCATAGGGTTGAGTTATTCTGGTCATTTCTGGAAAACCTGGAAGATTGGGGAAAGTTACTGAAATGTTGTAACCCTGATAAAGTCTCTCCTCCTGTCTGTGGTCAGGTCTGATGGTATCTATGATATATACAGTACTCTGTAAAGTCTCTCCTCCTGTCTGTGGTCAGGTCTGATGGTATCTATGATATATACAGTACTCTGTAAAGTCTCTCCTCCTGTCTGTGGTCAGGTCTGATGATATCTATGATATATACAGTATTCTGTAAATTCCCCCCCACACACACACAAACACACACACACAGACAGGACAGGACAGGTCTGGGGATGGTGGTGTGTGTGTTACTAATGTGTTACTGTGTGTTCTCCAGGTGTACTGGTGTATATGGGGGCAGGTCTGGGGATGGTGGTGTGTGTGTTGGTCCTCATTCTCATCATATTCATCATACAAAGAACCAGAACAAAGATAACTACTGGTGAGACACACACATGTTATTTTACTATCCTTGTGGGGACCAAACAACTGATTCCCATTCAAAATCCTATTTTAACCTTAAACCTAAACCTAACCCTAACCTTAAATATACCCCAAACCCCTAACCCTAAACCTAACACTAACACCTAACCCTTAACCTAACCCCTAACCCTAATTGTAACACTAACCCTAATTCTAACCCTAACCCTGAACCTAATCCTAAACTTAACCTAACCCTAACCTTACCCCAAACCCCTAACCCTAAACCTAACCCCTAACCCACATTTTAACCCTAATTCAAACCCTAAACGTAACCCCTAAGCCTAAAATTGCCTTTTTCAGTGACATGTCCCCACTTGTCTGAATTTTCCAAGTTTTACTCTCCTTGTGAGGACTTCACAACATTTTACATTTACATCATTTAGCAGACGCTATTATCCAGAGCGACTTACAAATTGGTGCATTCAACATATGATAGCCAGTGGGACAACCTTTTTATTTTATTTATTTTCTTATGGGGGGTGGGGGAAGAAAGATTACTTTTATACTATTCCAGGTATTCCTTAAAGAGGTAGGGTTTCAAGTGTCTCCGGAAGGTGGTCAGTGACTCCGCTGTCCTGGCGTCGTGGGGGAGCTTGTTCTACCATTGGGGTGCCAGAGCAGCGAATAGCTTTGACTGGGCTGAGCGGGAACTGTGCTTCCGTACAGGAAGGGGAGATAGCAGGCCAGAGGTGGATGAACGTAGTGCCCTCGTTTGGGTGTAGGGTCTGATCAGAGCCTGAAGGTAAGGAGGTGCCGTTCCCCTCACAGCTCCGTAGGCAAGCACCATGGTCTTGTAGTAGATGCGAGCCTCAACTGGAAGCCAGTGGAGTGTGCGGAGGAGCGGGGTGACATGAGAGAACTTGGGAAGGTTGAACACCAGACGGGCTGAGCGTTCTGGATAAGTTGTAGGGGTTTAATGGCACAGGCAGGGAGCCCAGCCAAAAGCGAGTTGCAGTAATCCAGACGGGAGATGACAAGTCCTGGATTAGGACCTGTGCCGCTTTCTGTGTAAGGTAGGGTCGAACCTTACACAGAAAGCGGCACAGGAGTTGTCAACCATGATGGTGAGATCATGGAGCGGGCAGTCCTTCCCCGGGAGGAAGAGCAGCTCCGTCTTGCAGAGGTTCAGCTTGAGGTGGTGATCTGACATCCACACTGATATGTCTGCCAGACATGCAGAGATGCGATTCGCCACCTAGTTATCAGAAGGGGGAAAGGAGAAAATTGATTGTGTGTAATCTGCGTAGCAATGATAGGAGAGACCATGTGAGGATATGACAGAGCCAAGTGACTTGGTGTATAGAGAGAATAGGAGAGGGCCTAGAACTGAGCCCTGGGGGACACCAGTGGTGAGAGCACGTGGTGCAGAGACAGATTCTTGCCACGCCACCTGGTAGGAGCGACCTGTCAGGTAGGACGCAATCCAAGAGTGAGCAGCGCCGGAGATGCCCAACTCAGAGAGGGTGGAGAGGAGGATCTGATGGTTCACAGTATCAAAGGCAGCGGATAGGTCTAGAAGGATAAGAGCAGAGGAGAGAGAGTTAGCTTTAGCAGTGCAGAGAGCCTCCGTGACACAGAGAAGAGCAGTCTCAGTTGAATTACCAGTCTTGAAACATGACTGGTTTGGATCAAGAAGGTCATTCTGAGAGAGATAGCAGGAGAGTTGGCTAGAGACGGCACGCTCAAGAGTTTTGGAGAGAAAAGAAAGAAGGGATACTGGTCTGTAGTTGTTGACATCGGAGGGATCGAGTGTAGGTTTTTTGAGGAAGTGTGCAACTCTCGCTCTCTTGAAGACAGAAGGGACATGGCCAGCGGTCAAGGATGTGTTGATGAGCGAAGTGAGGTAAGGGAGAAGGTCTCCGGAAATGGTCTGGAGAAGAGAAGAGGGGACAGGGTCAAGCGGGCATGTTGTTGGGTGGCCGGCCGTCACAAGTCGCAAGATTTCATCTGGAGAGAGAGGGGAGAAAGAAGTCAAAGCATAGGGTAGGGCAGTGTGTCATTAATAAATGAGGATCGGATGTCGTCAACCTTCTTTTCAAAATGGTTGATGAAGTCATCCACAGAGAGGGAGGAGAGAGGGGGAGGAGGAAGAGGATTCAGCAGGGAGGAGAAGGTGGCAAAGAGCTTCCTAGGGTTAGAGGTAGAGGCTTGAAATTTTGAGTGGTAGAAAGTGGCTTTAGCAGCGGAAACAGTGGAAGAGAATGTAGAGAGGAGGGAGTGAAAAGATGACAGGTCCGCAAGAAGTCTAGTTTTCCTCAATTTCCGCTCGGCTGCCCGGAGCCCTCTTCTGTGAGCTTGCAATAAGTCGTCAAGCCACGGAGCAGGAGGGGAGGGCCGAGCCGGCCGGGAGGATAGGGGACATAGAGAGTCAAAAGATGCAGAAAGGGAGGAGAGGAGTGTTGAGGAGGCAGAATCAGGAGATCGGAGGGAGAAGGATTTAGCAGAGGGAAGAGATGATAGGATGGAAGAGGAGCGAGTAGCGGGACAGAGAGAGCAAAGGTTGCGACGGCACATTACCATCTGAGTAGGGGCAGAGTGAGTAGTGTTGGAGGAGAGCGAGAGAGAAAAGGATACAAAGTAGTGGTCGGAGACTTGGAGGGGAGTTGCAGTGAGATTAGTAGAAGAACAGCATCTAGTAAAGATAAGGTCAAGCGTATTGCCTGCCTTGTGAGAAGGGGGGGACGGTGAGAGGGTGATGTCAAAAGAGGAAAGGAGTGGAAAGAAGGAGGCAGAGAGAAATGAGTCAAAGGCAGATGTAGGGAGGTTAAAGTCACCCAGAACTGTGAGGGGTGAGCCATCCTCAGGAAAGGAATGTATCAAGGCGTCAAGCTCATTGATGAACTCTCCAAGGTAACCTGGACGGCGATAAATGACAAGGATGTTAAGCTTAAATGGGCTAGTGACTGTGACAGCATGGAATTCAAATGAGGAGATAGACAGATGGGTCAGGGGAAAAAGAGAGAATGTCCACTTGGGAGAGATGAGGATTCCTGTGCCACCGCCGCGCTGACCAGATGCTCTCGGGGTATGCGAGAACACATGGTCAGACGAGGAAAGAGCAGTAGCAGTAGCAGTGCTTTCTGTGGTAATCCATGTTTCCGTCAGCGCCAAGAAGTCGAGGGACTGGAGGGTAGCATAGGCTGAGATGAACTCTGCCTTGTTGGCCGCAGAACGGCAGTTCCAGAGGCTGCCGGAGACCTGGAACTCCACATGGGTCGTGCACGCAGGGACCACCAGATTAGAGTGGCAGCAGACACGCGGTGTGAAGCGTTTGTATGGCCTGTGCAGAGAGGAGAGAACAGGGATAGACAGACACATAGTTGACAGGCTACAGAAAAAGGCTACAATAATGCAAAGGAGATCGGAATGAAATGAACTAAACATCTGGGAAAGCGAGAGAGCGGGGCCTCCCTCACTTATGTTTCACTGAAACACTCAAATATAACTCTCCCAACTTCCACTGTAGAAATTATAATTGTTGGAAACTACAGCGGTTCAATGTTTTCTAGGTATAGACTCTAACTTAGTTTATTCAGCTAGCTAACTTGGTACAGTATTCTTCCGTGAAAACCGCCCAGGGCACCGAATCCTATGACGCCATAGCCAACTAGCATGCCAGCCTCCAATAACACGGTTTAATACCAATACTCAGTTACAACAAACCACCAGTGTGTTAACACGCCAAACAGATCATTCGTATCCGTGTCTAACGTTGTGTAAAGTTTTGGGTTAGCTTTGACAGTTTGAGTGAGTACGTCGTCAACTTATTCAGCCAGTTAGTTAGCTAGAATAGTTAGCATACTAGCTAGCCATTGCTCTCTGCCAATGAACCAACCCCTCCTCCCACGGCACGAAACACACAGAGAGAGCCAAGCTAACGTTAACTAGTCACCCATGTCCCGAATTCCCTTGAACGACTCTGGTAAAAACAAAACAAAAATAAATGTAGGTTATAACTTACCCTTAGTAGCTACTGTTAGCCAGTTAAGTGCAAAGCTAGCCACAAGGATAGTAAAACCAAACAAACACACACACAAATACACACACAGACACACACACACAAACACACACACAGACACACACAGGGATTATATATATATATTACATGTCCTCTTTACAATCCTCAGAATCTGTTAACTCCAAAAGGACTGCCTTCCACCCCATCTACCCCACCCCAGCCAATCAGAACCTAGATACATCCTGTGACATCACCACAACAACCAATCCTTGTCCAGATGACATCTACTCCAATGTTGGTCCATCTACAGAGGCTCCAGAGACTGTGAGCTATGCTACTGTCAACTTTCCCAGAGATCCATCCTGTCTCCACTATGCTACTGTCAACTTCCCAAGAGATCCATCCTGTCTCCACTATGCTACTGTCTCCTTCAGTAAAGACACTGATGTTAGTAACCCCCCAGACTCTGTTATATACTCCAGTGTTAGTATCCCCCCAGACTGACTCTGTTATATACTCCAGTTTTAGTAACCCCCCAGACTCTGTTATGTACTCCAGTGTTAGTAACCCCCCAGACTGTTATATACTCCAGTGTTAGTACCCCCCAGACTCTGTTCTATACTCCAGTGTTAGTAACCCCCCAGACTCTGTTATATACTCCAGTGTTAGTATCCCCCCAGACTGACTCTGTTATATACTCCAGTGTTAGTAACCCCCCAGACTCTGTTATATACTCCAGTGTTAGTAACCCCCCAGACTCTGTTATATACTCCAGTGTTACTAACCCCCCAGACTCTGTTATATACTCCAGTGTTAGTAACCCCCAGACTCTGTTATATACTCCTGTTAGTAACCCCCCAGACTCTTATGTACTCCAGTGTTACTAACCCCCCAGACTCTGTTATATACTAAAGTGTTACTAACCCCCCAGACTCTGTTATATACTCCAGTGTTAGTAACCCCCCAGACTCTGTTATATACTCCAGTGTTACTAACCCCCCAGACTCTGTTATATACTCCAGTGTTAGTATCCCCCCAGACTGACTCTGTTATATACTCCAGTTTTAGTAACCCCCCAGACTCTGTTATGTACTCCAGTGTTAGTAACCCCCCAGACTGTTATATACTCCAGTGTTAGTAACCCCCCATACTCGGTTATATACTCCAGTGTTACTAACCCCCCAGACTCTGTTATATACTCCAGTGTTAGTAACCCCCCAGACTCTGTTAAATACTCCAGTGTTAGTAACCCCCCAGACTCTGTTATATACTCCAGTGTTAGTAACCCCCCAGACTCTGTTATATACTCCAGTGTTAGTAACCCCCCAGACTCTGTAATATACTCCAGTGTTAGTAACCCCTAGACTCTGTTATATACTCCAGTGTTAGTAACCCCCCAGACTCTGTTATATACTCCAGTGTTAGTAACCCCCCAGACTCTGTTATATAATCCAGTGTTAGTAACCCCCCAGACTCTGTTATATACTCCAGTGTTAGTAACCCCCCTAGACTCTGTTATATACCCCAGTGTTAGTAACCCCCCAGACTCTGTTATATACTCCAGTGTTAGTAACCCCCCAGACTCTGTTATATACTCCAGTGTTAGTAACCCCCCAGACTCTGTTATATACTCCAGTGTTAGTAACCCCCCAGACTCTGTTATATACTCCAGTGTTAGTAACCCCCCAGACTCTGTTATATACTCCAGTGTTAGTAACCCCCCAGACTCTGTTATATACTCCAGTGTTAGTAACCCCCCATACTCTGTTATATACTCCAGTGTTAGTAACCCCCAGACACAGACTCTGTTAGTGAATTCAGAGCCATTCAGTGACTAGCTACACTACAAACATAATTGAACCAGGTTCCCGTAAAGCAATTGTAGTGACAGACCACCACAACATACCCAATAGTTTTCTAATGAACAAGTCTGTGTTTAATTTAAATGTGTAATTTAATTGTTTGAGATCTCTGGGGTTTCAAATGCCTGTATTGACTAGCCTGTTGCTTTGTTTTAATGTACACAAGTGTCACGCCCTGGCTCTGGGGACTCTTAAATGTTGAGCCAGGGTGTGGATTTTCTATGTGTAATTTTCTATGTTTTTGTTCTAGATTGTTTTGATCTATGTTGGCCAGGGTGGTTCCCAATCAGAGGCAGCTGTAGCTCGTTGTCTCTGATTGGGGACCATACTTAGGCAGCCTGTTGGCACCAGTTACTTTGTGGGATCTTGTTCCGTAAAGGTGTGTGTTGTGTAACCTCAGGACTTCACGTATCGTTTGTTTGTTGTTTTTGTTCGTGTTGTGTACTAAATAAAGATGTACGCTTATCACGCTGCGCCTTGGTCCGTTTCATCAGTCGACGATCGTGACAACAAGTTACAATGTATATATATATATTGATTAATGATACAATGAGGAACCTGTGAATGTGGCTTTCAATAAGATAACCTTCACCAAGTGTCAGTATTCACTTATATTTATTAAAACACCCAAATATAATTGTGTGTGTGTGTGTGCGGGTGTGTGTGTGTGTGGGTGTGTGTGTGGGTGTGTGTGTGGGTGTGTGTGTGTGTGTGTGTGTTTGTGTGTGTGTGTGTGAGTGGCTGTGTGTGTGAATGTGCTTTTTAATTGATAATGCCCGAGAAGCCGGTGTTTGGAGGATATAATGGCACGGGTGTTTTTAGGCCCGAGGATATATTGGCATGGGTGTTGTTAGGCCCGAGGATATATTGGCATGGGTGTTGTTAGGCCCGAGGATATATTGACATGGGTGTTGTTAGGCCCAAGGATATATTGGCACGGGTGTTTTTAGGCCCGAGGATATATTGGCACGGGTGTTGTTAGGCCCGGGGATATATTGGCATGGGTGTTTTTAGGCCCGAGGATATATTGGCATGGGTGTTTTTAGGCCCGAGGATATATTGCCACGGGTGTTGTTAGGCCCGAGGATATATTGGCATGTGTGTTTTTAGGCCCGAGGATATATTGGCACGGGTGTTGTCAGGCCTGGGGATATATTGGCATGGGTGTTTTTAGGCCCGAGGATATATTGGCATGGGTGTTTTTAGGCCCCAGGATATATTGCCACGGGTGTTGTTAGGTTTCGAGGGCATTATCGCTTTTATACAACGGGTTACCAAAATATTCAAATAATGATTTACATATTTTCATTAAAAACATTACTTTTTTGAATTTATTAATACTATTTCATCCTTCCACAAGACAATAGTCCCGACACAAATCTAGGGTTGCTACCCAAGCCGGCTGGTCGTTCGTTCTATCGGTTCTATTGGCAGAGACGCCACCCAGTCGTTCAGTCTTTTAGTTCTGTATCTATGGACACCACCCAGTTCTTCGTTCTAAGAGTTCTATTGCCGTACTGGCTGGCAAAATTGTTATCCCTTGCTTGCTAGCTAGCTAGCCAACTACGGCTAACTTACAGTCACGTCCAACAGTGCAGCCAGAATAACAAAGAAGCTGTATTTGCATTTGTTAAGCTGTTTTCTATTGACATTTATTTGGATATATCCATAAAAATGTGCTCTCTCTTGTCAGGACACTGTTGTTCAGAGGAGCTAGCCAACAACACAGCTAACACAATCACTTCAACCTGAAGCTGAAAAGACTGCTAACTAGCTGCATTTAGTTTAACCAGTTTTATATGGACATTTCTTTGAATATATCCATGAAAATGATGCAAATTCATGATTTCGACTGGCTGAGAAAAGCTGCCTGCCTATCTGTCTTGTCCCGACTCCAGACCCCTACACATTCATTACGATGTGACTGCTGGAGATCGAATTTCAATAATGAATCAATGTTGCAAATGTTAGAGAGACAGACAGCTATTGAAAACCAATTGCTAGTCTAAAAGAAATGGGAGATAATGTTTAGAAGATTTTTACAGTGGAGATCAAGTTTATAAATTGCCTGGCTGGGCTGATGAGAGTGAATTGCGCAGTGAGATGGAACAGAGTAAATAGGCATTTCAACATCATAGCTTTAGCCGGTGGTAACTTGTGGAATAGACACCGGCTGGAATGATGTTCTAACCAATCAGCGTCCAGGATTATACCCAACCATTGTATAACACTAAGATAACCTTAACCAAGTGTCCATATTCATTCATATTTATTCAAACAAACACCCAAATAAGCGTGTGTGTGTGTCTAAAAACAAAACACACACACACTCTGACATGGAAGAAAACCCCAGATATCAACATACAGTAGAGAAAGAGGAACTGACGATTTCGATCCAGAGAGAAAGAGAGAGAGAGAGAGAGAGAGAGAGAGAGAGAGAGGCTGGACTTAACAGCTACCATAACTCTAAAACGTGGATAGAGATGTGTTCATAGCTTCTAGGAGTGACTGGTAGAGAGTCTTAGTTTCTGGGACTAGACTGGTAGTGACTGGGAGAGAGTCTTAGTATCTGGGACTAGACTGGTAGTGACTGGGAGAGAGTCTTAGTATCTGGGACTAGACTGGTAGTGACTGGTAGAGAGTCTTAGTATCTGGGACTAGACTGGTAGTGACTGGTAGAGAGTCTGAGTATCTGGGACTAGACTGGTAGTGACTGGGAGAGAGTCTAAGTATCTGGGACTAGACTGGTAGTGACTGGTAGAGAGTCTGAGTATCTGGGACTAGACTGGTAGTGACTGGTAGAGGACTGGAGTGAGAGGAGAACAGTATAAAGTTGACAACATAGGAGGGAAGCCAGAGAGTAGAATGAGGAATCTCATGTCTGTCAACATCAGACTTCTCTGTGGTGAGTACTATTATTATTATACCATATTGAACTGTTACTATCAGACCTCAATACATTAATACACACCTCATATTGAACTGTTACTATCAGACCTCAATACATTAATACACACCTCATATTGAACTGTTACTATCAGACCTCAATACATTAATACACACCTCATATTGAACTGTTACTATCAGACCACAATACATTAATACACACCTCATATTGAACTGTTACTATCAGACATCAATACATTAATACACACCCCATATTGAACTGTTACTATTAGACCTCAATACATTAATACACACCTCATACTGAACTGATACTATTAGAATGTATTACATTAATACACACCTCATATTGAACTGTTACTATCAGACCTCAATACATTAATACACACCTCATATTGAACTGATACTATTAGAATGTATTACATTAATACACACCCCATATTGAACTGTTACTATCAGACCTCAATACATTAATACACACCTCATATTGAACTGTTACTATCAGACCTCAATACATTAATACACACCTCATATTGAACTGTTACTCTCAGACCTCAATACATTAATACACACCTCATATTGAACTGTTACTATCAGACCTCAATACATTAATACACACCGCATATTGAACTGTTACTATCAGACCACAATACATTAATACACACCTCATATTGAACTGTTACTATCAGACCTCAATACATTAATACACACCTCATATTGAACTGTTACTATTAGAATGTATTACATTAATACACACCTCATATTGAACTGTTACTATTAGAATGTATTACATTAATACACACCCCATATTGAACTGTTACTATCAGACCTCAATACATTAATACACACCTCATATTGAACTGATACTATTAGAATGTATTACATTAATACACACCCCATATTGAACTGTTACTATCAGACCTCAATACATTAATACACACCCCATATTGAACTGTTACTATCAGACCTCAATACATTAATACACACCCCATATTGAACTGTGTTACTCACTGAACACAGCACTCAATTCTTGGCATAAGTGACAGTGATCAATGCTGTACTTTACTATATCATTGAACAATGTTTTACTGTATTGCTGTAGTCCTGAACACATAAATGTACTGTATCACTCAGCCCCAGATTAATAAACATTCTCTACATATCACTCAAGTATCTCCATTACCTGACTGTCTGTGAAATATGGTGCCAATGGGCAACTGATGTTGTAGAGATGATGTGAATCTGTTTCTTTGGTTGTGTCATAGCTGTGAGCTGTGTGGTGTCAGGAGTGATCACAAAGAGAGTGACAGAAGGAGGAACTGCTGGCATTCAGTGTCCTTATGCACGGGGGTTTGAGACATACCAGAAGTACCTCTCAAAAGGGATCTGGGCCTACCGGGTTGATGTCATCAAAACCCAAAGGCATCAACACCCAACGTGGACTCATAAAGGGAGATACTCTCTGTATGACGACACAGAGAGAAGAGTCTTCACTGTGACCATCACTAACCTGACCCTAGAGGACTCAGGGACCTACTGGTGTGAAATAAACTCATGGTGGGGGTATCACAAGACTGAAGTCAGGATAACTGTGGAGAGAGGTTCTATTAGTGTGTTTATGTGAATGATTACATTTGCACATTATATATTTTTGTTGATGCATTATATCTCTGTCTCACTCTATCCTTGACTCTCTCTCTCTCTCTCTCTCTTTCTCTAGATCTCTCTTCTCGACTCTCTCTCTCTGTCTCTCTTCTCTCTCTCTCTCCTTGACTCTCTCTCTCTCTCTCTCTCTCTCTCTCTCTCTCTCTCTCTCTCTCTCTCTCTCTCTCTCTCTCTCTCTCTCTCTCTCTCTCTCTCTCTCTCTCTCTCTCTCTCTCTCTCTCTCTGGTCAGGGCGGCAGGTAGCTTAGTGGGTAAGAGCGTTGTGCCAGTAACCGAAAGGTCGCTGGTTCTAATCCCCGAGCCGACTAGGTGAAAAATCTGTCGATGTGCCCTTAAGCAAGGCACTTAACCCTAATTGCTGATGTAAGTCGCTCTGGATAAGAGCGTCTGCTAAATGACTAAAATGTAAATGTCTCTCTTTTCCTCTCTCTACAGCTCCTTCTCCTCCCATCCCTGGCTCCATCACCTCCAGACCTCTCCTCTCCACGACACACCCATCAACAAACATCACCATGGCAACTGACTCCTCAAACTCCACTGCAGGTATATTACCCTCAGTAGAACTGCTCTCTATAGCCTACACACTTACCTGTAGGCCAACATCTCTCTCTCTCTCTCTCTCTCGCTTTCGCTCTTGCTCGCTCGCTCTCTCTCTCTGTAGCTCTCTCTCTCTCTCTCTGTCTCTCTCTCTCTCTCTCTCTCTCTCTATCTCTCTGTAGCTCTCTCTCTCTCTCTCTCTCTCTCTCTCTCTCCTTTAATGTCCCTCCTCTGGCTTCTTTCTCTACATTTACATTTTAGTCATTTAGCAGACGTTCTTATCCAGAGCGACTTACAGTTAGTGAATGCATACATGCCTTAGACCACTGCGTCTCTCTCTCTCTCTCTCTCTCTCTCTCTCTCTCTCTCTCTCTCTCTCTCTCTCTCTCTCTCTGTAGCTCTCTCTCTCTCGCTCTCTCTCTCTCTCTGTAGCTCTCTCTCTCTCTCTGTAGCTCTCTCTCTCTCTCTCTCTCTCTCTCTCTCTCTGTAGCTCTCTCTGTCTCTCTCTCTCTCCTTCTCTGTCCCTCCTCTGACTTCTTTCTCTCTCTCTTTCTGTCTTCCTTTTGCCCCCCCCCCCCCCCCCCCACATCTCCCCCTCTCATCTCCCCACTCACGTCTCCCTCTCCCCCAGTCACTAATATTAACCATGTTATTTAGTCCCTATAACCTGTTCAACACGTAACTGTACTCAGAGAGGTGCTCTATTGAGAGACTAGTTATAGTCATTATCTTTAGTATTGTAACTGTACTCAGAGAGGTGCTGTACTTAGAGGCTAGTAGTTATAGTCATTATCTTTAGTATTGTAACTGTACTCAGAGCGGTGCTGTACTTAGAGGCTAGTAGTTATAGTCATTATCTTTAGTATTGTAACTGTACTCAGAGCGGTGCTGTATTTAGAGGCTAGTAGTTATAGTCATTACCTTTAGTATTGTAACTGTACTCAGAGAGGTGCTGTATTTAGAGGCTAGTAGTTATAGTCATTATCTTTAGTATTGTAACTGTACTCAGAGCGGTGCTGTATTTAGAGGCTAGTAGTTATAGTCATTATCTTTATTATTGTAACTGTACTCAGAGAGGTGCTGTATTTAGAGGCTAGTAGTTATAGTCATTATCTTTAGTATTGTAACTGTACTCAGAGTGGTGCTGTATTTAGAGGCTAGTAGTTATAGTCATTGTGTGTTTATGACAATAAGAACATCATGGCTAGAACACAAGGTAACAACAGACATAACTAAGTACCATAATGTAACATGGATTACATCTACCAAATACCATTTATAAAATGGACTACAACTACCAAGTACCATTTATAAAATGGACTACAACTACCAAGTACCATTTATAAAATGGACTACAACTACCATGCACCAAACTGTTACATGGAATACAACTACCTAGCATTAAACCCTTATAAACTACAACTATAAATGTAAAGATACATTTGTGGTGGAAACTAGCCACTGCATCTTTCACCTCCAGACAGTGAATGAGATTGAACCATAACAAAAACACACCGTCTGTGCCTGATACTTGGTATTAGATTGAATAATCTGGCTCTTCCTATTGATATCTCATCATTAACATTTCCTCTTTATATCTGCTCTCCTCAACACCCACCTGTTTCTCTGTCTAATGTTGTCTTCCCTTCTCCCTCCCTCTGAAATGAAGAAACACAGAAGTACAGTACAGTAGAGACTAGCTAAATGTAGCATCACTGGAACATTATGCCTGTGTACTGTCTCTGGGTGTTCTAGGTGATGTGATGTTCTCTGGTGTTGGTCTGGGTGTTCTAGGTTATGTGATGTTCTCTGGTGTTGGTCTGGGTGTTCTAGGTTATGTGATGTTCTCTGGTGTTGGTCTGGGTGTTCTAGGTGATCTGATGTTCTCTGGTGTTGGTCTGGGTGTTCTAGGTGATGTGATGTTCTCTGGTGTTGGTCTGGGTGTTCTAGGTGATGTGATGTTCTCTGGTGTTGGTCTGGGTGTTCTAGGTGATGTGATGTTCTCTGGTGTTGGTCTGGGTGTTGTTCTACTACTGCTGGGTCTGCTACTGTTCATGTTCTTTAGACAGAGGAGAGACAGAGACAGGAGACCAACAGGTACGGTAGTTATCACACACAATCGTTATTTAACAAAAAACACAAAAATATGTCAAAAAATAAATATACATTTTATAAATGAAAACAGTTAATTAAAATAACGTAAATCATCAAAGATAAATTATAAATAAATAATCTGTTTGTTTTCCTCTTTAGCATCTAAACACTCCAACCAGGATCAAGACACAGGAACCATCGCTAACCCCATCTACTTCACAGCAACCAATCAGAACCCAGATACAGCCTGTGATATCACCACCATCTATGCCACAGCAACCAATAAGAATCCAGATACAGCCCGTGACTTCACCACCATCGACGCCACGGCAACCAATCCTTGTGCAGATGACATCTACTCCAACGTTGGTCCGTCTACAGAGGTTCCAGACTGTGTGACCTATGCTACTGTCAACTTCCCCAGAGATCGAGCCTGTCTCCACTATGCTACTGTCAACTTCCCCAGAGATCCAGCCTGTCTCCACTATGCTACTGTCAACTTCCCCAGAGATCCAGCCTGTCTCCACTATGCTACTGTCAACTTCCCCAGAGATCCAGCCTGTCTCCACTATGCTACTGTCAACTTCCCCAGAGATCCAGCCTGTCTCCACTATGCTACTGTCAACTTCCCCAGAGATCCAGCCTGTCTCCACTATGCTACTGTCAACTTCCCCAGAGATCCAGCCGGTCTCCACTTTGCTACTGTCAACTTCCCCAGAGATCCAGCCTTTCTCCACTATGCTACTGTCAACTTCCCCAGAGATCCAGCCTGTCTCCACTATGCTACTGTCAACTTCCCCAGAGATCCAGCCTGTCTCCACTATGCTACTGTCAACTTCCCCAGAGATCCAGCCTGTCTCCACTATGCTACTGTCAACTTCCCCAGAGATCCAGCCTGTCTCCACTATGCTACTGTCAACTTCCCCAGAGATCCAGCCTTTCTCCACTATGCTACTGTCAACTTCCCCAGAGATCCAGCCTGTCTCCACTATAAAACTGTCTCCTTCAGTACAGACTCTGATGCTAGTAACCACCCAGACACTCACCCTACAGATGTAGACACCTCATAGATGTACTGCACCATTAAACACTCTGCTACATAGTCTACTACTGTCACTGATCTGTATGGCAAAGCATGAATTCATGTTTTCATTTATTAATGTTTTCACTCATTTGTGTTTTTAATTAATTTGTTTATTTGATCTTTCATTTGTTCATTAGTTTATATATTCATTCAATCATTCATTTATGTGTTTGTTCTTTAATTCATTAATTCATATTTTTATTCATATTTTTTACATCGTTAATTTGTTAATTTGTTCGTATATTCATTTATTGATTTATTTGTTTGTTCGTTAGTTCAATCATCTCCTTGTTCGTTCATTCTTTTGTTTGTTTGTCGGTCGTTCCGTCTGTACCTCCGTTCATTCATTCAATCATTTTTCTACTGTGAATGTAACACTGGCTTGAACAAAAAGAGACAGTTTATCACTTTTAGAAAGCTTTGATTATTCAGTGTTTTTTACTCCACTTGACTGGGAATTGAGCCTATGTGTATTTATCAATAAAGCACCAATATCAAATCAAATTAAATCAAATCAAAATATATTGGCCACATGCGCCGAATACAACAGGTGCAGACATTGAAGTGAAATGCTTACTTACAGCCCTTAACCAACAGTGCATTTATTTTTTAATAAAAAAGTAAAATAAAACAAACAAAAAAAGTGTTGATAAAAAAAGAGCAGAAGTAAAATAAAATAACAGTAGCGAGGCTATATACAGGGGGTACCGGTACAGAGTCAATGTGCGGGGGCACAGGTTAGTCGAGGTAATTGAGGTAATATGTACATGTGGGTAGAGTTAAAGTGACTATGCATAAATAATGAACAGAGTAGCAGCAGCGTAAAAAGATGGGTTGGGGGGTGGGGGTGGGGGGGCAGTGCAAATAGTCTGGGTAGCCATGATTAGCTGTTCAGGAGTCTTATGGCTTGGGGGTAGAAGCTGTTAAGAAGCCTTTTGGACCTAGACTTGGCGCTCCGGTACCGCTTGCCGTGCGGTAGCAGAGAGAACATTCCATGACTAGGGTGGCTGGAGTCTTTGGCAATTTTTAGGGCCTTCCTCTGACACCGCCTGGTATAGAGGTCCTGGATGGCAGGAAGCTTGGCCCCAGTGATGTACTGGGCCGTATGCACTACCCTCTATAGTGCCTTGAGGTCAGAGGCCGAGCAGTTGCCATACCAGGCAGTGATGCAACCAGTCAGGATGCTCTCGATGGTGCAGCTGTATAATTTTTTGAGGATCTGAGGACCCATGCCAAATCTTTTCAGTCTCCTGAGGGGGAATAGACTTTGTCGTGCCCACTTCACGACTGTCTTGGTGTGTTTGGACCATGATAGTTTGTTGGTGATGTGGACACCAAGGAACTTGAAGCTCTCAACCTGCTCCACTACAGCCCAGTCGATGAGAATGGGGGCCATGCAATCATGGGTGAACAGGGAGTACAGGAGGGGACTGAGCACGAACCCCTGAGGGGCCCCCGTGTTGAGGATTAGCGTGGTAGATGTGTTGTTACCTACCCTTACCACCCTGATCCACTTGCAAAGGGAGGTGTTTAGTCCCAGGGTCCTTAGCTTAGTGATGAGCTTTGAGGGCACTATGGTGCTGAACGTTGAGCTGTAGTCAATGAATAGCATTCTCACGTAGGTGTTCCTTTTGTCCAGGTGGGAAAGGGCAGTGTGGAGTGCAATAGAGATTAAATCATCTGTGGATCTGTTGGGGCGGTATGCAAATTGGAGTGGGTCTAGGGTTTCCGGGATAATGGTGTTGATGTGAGCCATGACCAGCCTTTCATAGCACTTCATGGCTACTGACGGCTACAGTCGGTAGTCATTTAGGCAGGTTACCTTAGTGTTCTTGGGCAAAGGGACTATGGTGGTCTGCTTGAAACATGTTGGTATTACAGACTCAGTCAGGGACAGGTTGAAAATGTCAGTGAAGACACTTGCCAGTTGGTCAGCGCATGCTCGCAGTACACGTCCTGGTAATCAATCTGGCCCTGAGGCCTTGTGAATGTTGACCTGTTTAAAGCTCTTACTCACATCGGCTACGGAGAGCGGGATCACACAGTCGTCTGAAACAGCTGATGCTCTAATGCATGCTTCAGTGTTGCTTGTCTCGAAGCAAGCATAGAAGTAATTTAGCTCGTCAGGTAGGCTCGTGTCACTGGGCAGCTCGCGGCTGTGCTTCCCTTTGTAGTCCGTAATAGTTTGCAAGCCCTGCCACATCCGACGAGCGTCAGAGCCGGTGTAGTACGATTCAATCTTAGTCCTGTATTGACGCTTTGCCTGTTTGATAGTTAGTCTGAGGGCATAGCGAGATTTCTTATAAGCGTCTGGGTTAGAGTCCCGCTCCTTGAAAGCGGCAGCTCTACCCTTTAGCTCAGTGCGGATGTTGCCTGTAATCCATGGCTTCTGGTTGGGGTATGTACGTACGGTCACTGTGGGGATGACGACAACGATACACTTATTGATGAAGCCAGTGACTGATGTGGTGTACTCCTCAATGCCATCGGAAGAATCCCAGAACATATTCCAGTCTATGCTAGCATAACAGTCATGTAGCTTAGCATCTGCGTCATCTGACCACTTCTGTATTGAGCGAGTCACTGGTAATTCCTAGTTTTTGCATGTAAGCAGGAATCAGGAGGATAGAACTATGGTCAGATTTGCCAAATGGAGGGCGAGGGAGAGCTTTGTATGCGTCTCTGTGTGTGGAGTAAAGGTGGTATTTTTTTCCTCTGGTTGCACATTTAACATGCTGGTAGAAATTAGGTTAATCGGATTTAAGTTTCCCTACATTAAAGTCCCCGGCCACTAGGAGCGCCGCCTCTGCATGAGCATTTCTTGTTTGCGTATGGCCTTATACAGCTCGTTGAGTGCGGTCTTAGCTTCAGCATCGGTTTGTGGTGGTAAATAGACAGTTACAAAAAATATAGATGAAAACTCTCTTGGTAAATAGTGTGGTCTACAGCTTGTCACCCCTTGTCTTACCGGAGGCAGCTGTTCTATCTTGCCGATGCTCCGAAAACCCCGCCAGCTGTGTTATCCATGTCGTCGTTCAGCCACGACTCGTTGAAACATAAGATGTTACAGTTTTTAATGTCCCGCTTGTAGGATATCCATTTTATTATCCAATGATTGTACGTTGGCTAATAGGACTGATGGTAGAGGCAGATTACCTACTCGCCTTCGAATCCTTACAAGGCACCCCGACCTGAGTCCCTGATATCTCAGTTTCTTCTTCATGCGAATGACGGGGATTTGGGCCTTGTCGGGTGTCTGAAGTAAATCCTTCGCATCCGACTCGCTAAAGAAAAAATATTTGTCCAGTACGAAGTGAGTAATCGCTTTCCTGATATCCAGAAGCTCTTTTCGGTCATAAGAGACGGTGGCAGAAACATTATGTACAAAATAAGTTACAATTAACGCTAAAAAACACACACAATAGCACAATTGGTTAGGAGCCCGTAAAACGGCAGCCATTTCCGAAGGCGCCATTATATTCAATCACAAGGGCCATACACACACTGGCGACCAATCAAAAGGGACATATGTTAACTTAATGCACTGACCTCTATTTTTAGCTAATCTTTTTTGTGCTCATGGTCTCTCTCTCTCTCTCTCTCTCTCTCTCTCTCTCTCTCTCTCTCTCTCTTTCTCTCCTCTCCTCTCCTCTCCTCTCCTCTCCTCTCCTCTCCTCTCCTCTCCTCTCCTCTCCTCTCCTCTCCTCTCCTCTCCTCTCCTCTCCTCTCCTCTCCTCTCCTCTCCTC
>NW_028162194.1:35000-40000 GCF_964263955.1 Coregonus lavaretus | reverse complement strand
ATAGACGCACATTTATATATAAATTAATTCGTTTTTGGAAATTTTTTACTATATTTTAATTATGTTAGAAAAGTGAAAAAAAAAAATAGGGGTCAGAACGGTTGATGTTCCTATACGAGTTAAGAAAAACCCTTTTAGGTAATGGAAGTTCATCATAAAAGAGGATAATAGACCAAATTTGGGACCTCTAGCTCATCGGGAAGTATTTTTAAACATTATTTGAAAAAATCGGAAAAATCGGCCGAAATTGCACTATGTCCCTTCGTGCATGGTAACCCAAATGAGAACCAGGGGGAACGGCTCCTGACTCACACAAGGCCGACATGGGTGCTCTTGGTCGGATTGGGTTGTGGGTCAGACACCCCCACATGGAAGACCGCCGGCGGTCGATGGGGAGAACCAGAGACCGACTCCTGGCTCACGGAAGGCCGATTTGGGTGCACTTGGTCGGATTGGGTTGTGGGTCAGACACCCCAACATGGTTGTCCGCCGGCGGACACCAGGAGAACCAGGGACCGACTCCTGCCTCACGGAAGGCCGATTTGATGCACTTTTTTCGGATTGGGGTGGTGGTCAGACACCCCCATATGGAAATCATCCGGTTGACAACAGGAGAACCAGGGACCGACTCCTGCCTCACGGAAGGCCGATTTTGATGCACTTTTCTCGGATTGGGTTGGTGGTCAGACACCCCAACATGGTTGTCCGCCGGCGGACACCAGGAGAACCAGGGACCGACTCCTGGCTCACGGAAGGCCGATTTGATGCACTTTTTTCGGATTGGGGTGGTGGTCAGACACCCCCATATGGAAATCATCCGGTTGACAACAGGAGAACCAGGGGCCGACTCCTGCCTCACGGAAGGCCGATTTTGATGCACTTTTCTCGGATTGGGTTGGTGGTCAGACACCCCAACATGGTTGTCCGCCGGCGGACACCAGGAGAACCAGGGACCGACTCCTGGCTCACGGAAGGCCGATTTGATGCACTTTTTTCGGATTGGGGTGGTGGTCAGACACCCCCATATGGAAATCATCCGGTTGACAACAGGAGAACCAGGGGCCGACTCCTGCCTCACGGAAGGCCGATTTTGATGCACTTTTCTCGGATTGGGTTGGTGGTCAGACACCCCCATATGGAAACCATCCGGTTGACACTATGAGAACCAGGGACCGACTCCTGGCTCCCGGAAGGCCGATTTTGATGCACTTTTCTCGGATTGGGTTGGTGGTCAGACACCCCCATATGGAAACCATCCGGTTGACACTATGAGAACCAGGGACCGACTCCTGGCTCCCGGAAGGCCGATTTTGATGCACTTTTCTCGGATTGGGTTGGTGGTCAGACACCCCCATATGGAAACCATCCGGTTGACACTATGAGAACCAGGGACCGACTCCTGGCTCCCGGAAGGCCGATTTTGATGCACTTTTCTCGGATTGGGTTGGTGGTCAGACACCCCCATATGGAAACCATCCGGTTGACACTATGAGAACCAGGGACCGACTCCTGGCTCCCGGAAGGCCGATTTTGATGCACTTTTCTCGGATTGGGTTGGTGGTCAGACACCCCCATATGGAAATCATCCGGTTGACATTAGGAGAACCAGGGACCGACTCCTGGCTCCCGGAAGGCCGATTTTGATGCACTTTTCTCGGATTGGGTTGGTGGTCAGACACCCCCATATGGAAATCATCCGGTTGACATTAGGAGAACCAGGGACCGACTCCTGGCTCCCGGAAGGCCGATTTTGATGCACTTTTCTCGGATTGGGTTGGTGGTCAGACACCCCCATATGGAAACCATCCGGTTGACACTATGAGAACCAGGGACCGACTCCTGGCTCCCGGAAGGCCGATTTTGATGCACTTTTCTCGGATTGGGTTGGTGGTCAGACACCCCCATATGGAAATCATCCGGTTGACATTAGGAGAACCAGGGACCGACTCCTGGCTCCCGGAAGGCCGATTTGATGCACTTTTCTCGGATTGGGTTGGTGGTCAGACACCCCCATATGGAAATCATCCGGTTGACATTAGGAGAACCAGGGACCGACTCCTGGCTCCCGGAAGGCCGATTTTGATGCACTTTTCTCGGATTGGGTTGGTGGTCAGACACCCCCATATGGAAACCATCCGGTTGACACTATGAGAACCAGGGACCGACTCCTGGCTCCCGGAAGGCCGATTTTGATGCACTTTTCTCGGATTGGGTTGGTGGTCAGACACCCCCATATGGAAATCATCCGGTTGACACTATGAGAACCAGGGACCGACTCCTGGCTCACGGAGGCCGATTTTGATGCACTTTTCTCGGATTGGGTTGGTGGTCAGACACCCCCATATGGAAATCATCCGGTTGACACTATGAGAACCAGGGACCGACTCCTGGCTCCCGGAAGGCCGATTTTGATGCACTTTTCTCGGATTGGGTTGGTGGTCAGACACCCCCATATGGAAATCATCCGGTTGACATTAGGAGAACCAGGGACCGACTCCTGGCTCCCGGAAGGCCGATTTTGATGCACTTTTCTCGGATTGGGTTGGTGGTCAGACACCCCCATATGGAAATCATCCGGTTGACACTATGAGAACCAGGGACCGACTCCTGGCTCACGGAGGCCGATTTTGATGCACTTTTCTCGGATTGGGTTGGTGGTCAGACACCCCCATATGGAAATCATCCGGTTGACACTATGAGAACCAGGGACCGACTCCTGGCTCCCGGAAGGCCGATTTTGATGCACTTTTCTCGGATTGGGTTGGTGGTCAGACACCCCCATATGGAAACCATCCGGTTGACACTATGAGAACCAGGGACCGACTCCTGGCTCCCGGAAGGCCGATTTTGATGCACTTTTCTCGGATTGGGTTGGTGGTCAGACACCCCCATATGGAAATCATCCGGTTGACACTATGAGAACCAGGGACCGACTCCTGGCTCACGGAGGCCGATTTTGATGCACTTTTCTCGGATTGGGGTGGTGGTCAGACACCCCCATATGGTAAACCGCCGGCGGACACTAGGAGAACCAGGGAGGCTCTTACCTCACACATGGGGGTTTTGGGTGCCCTTGGCCGGCTTGGGGGTGACCCCAAGAGGGGGTCCAAGACCCCACACCCGGATCCATCCACAGGGGGGCGCCACATGTCATTTTAAGCCTGATTTCACTAGGGGAACCAGGGGATGATCTTAACTCACAAATGGGGGTTTTGGGTGCCCATGGCTGGCTTGGGGGTGACCCCAAGAGGGGGTCCAAGACCCCACAGCCGGATCCATCCACAGGGGGGCGCCACAGAGGTCATTTTAGGCCTGATTTCACTAGGGGAACCAGGGGATGATCTTAACTCACAAATGGGGGATTTGGCTGCCCATGGCTTGGGGGAGACCCCAAGAGGGGGTCCAAGCACCCCCACCCGGATCCATCCACAGGGGGGCGCCACATGTCACTTTAGGCCTGATTTCACTATGGGGACACAGGGGAGGCTGTTCACTCACACATGGGGGTTTTGGGTGCCCATGGCCGGCTTGGGGGTGACCCCAAGAGGGGGTACAAGACCCCACAGCCGGATCCATCCACAGGGGGGCGCCACATGTCATTTTAAGCCTGATTTCACTATGGGGACCCAGGGGAGGCTGTTCACTCACACATGGGGGTTTTGGGTGCCCATGGTCGGCATGGCTGGCTTGGAGGAGACCCCAAGAAGGGGTCCAAGCACCCCCATCCAGATCCATCCACAGGGGGGCGCCACAGGTCACTTTAGGCCGGATTTCACTATGGGGACCCAGGGGAGGCTGTTCACTCACACATGGGGGTTTTGGGTGCCCATGGTCGGCATGGCCAGCTTGGGGGAGACCCCAAGAAGGGGTCCAAGCACCCACAGCCGAATCCATCCACAGGGGGGCGCCACAGGTCACTTTAGGCCGGATTTCACTATGGGGACCCAGGGGAGGCTGTTCACTCACACATGGGGGTTTTGGGTGCCCATGGTCGGCATGGCCAGCTTGGGGGAGACCCCAAGAAGGGGTCCAAGCACCCACAGCCGAATCCATCCACAGGGGGGCGCCACAGGTCACTTTAGGCCGGATTTCACTATGGGTACACTGGGGAGGCTGTTCACTCACACATGGGGGTTTTGGGTGCCCATGGTCGGCATGGCTGGCTTGGAGGAGACCCCAAGAAGGGGTCCAAGCACCCCCACCAAGATCCATCCACAGGGGGGCGCCACAGGTCACTTTAAGCCTGATTTCACTATGGGTACACTGGGGAGGCTGTTCACTCACACATGGGGGTTTTGGGTGCCCATGGTCGGCATGGCTGGCTTGGAGGAGACCCCAAGAAGGGGTCCAAGCACCCCCACCAAGATCCATCCACAGGGGGGCGCCACAGGTCACTTTAAGCCTGATTTCACTATGGGTACACTGGGGAGGCTGTTCACTCACACATGGGGGTTTTGGGTGCCCATGGTCGGCATGGCTGGCTTGGAGGAGACCCCAAGAAGGGGTCCAAGCACCCCCACCAAGATCCATCCACAGGGGGGCGCCACAGGTCACTTTAAGCCTGATTTCACTATGGGTACACTGGGGAGGCTGTTCACTCACACATGGGGGTTTTGGGTGCCCATGGTCGGCATGGCTGGCTTGGAGGAGACCCCAAGAAGGGGTCCAAGCACCCCCACCAAGATCCATCCACAGGGGGGCGCCACAGGTCACTTTAAGCCTGATTTCACTATGGGTACACTGGGGAGGCTGTTCACTCACACATGGGGGTTTTGGGTGCCCATGGTCGGCATGGCTGGCTTGGAGGAGACCCCAAGAAGGGGTCCAAGCACCCCACCAAGATCCATCCACAGGGGGGCGCCACAGGTCATTTTCACTAGGAGAACCAGGGGAGGGCTCCTGACTCACACATGGGCATTCTGGGTGCCCATGGCTGGGATGGGTGAGACAGAGTCCAGCCCTCCACACACAAAAGTGACCCAGCAGGCCAGAAGAAAGGG
>NW_028162194.1:17500-22500 GCF_964263955.1 Coregonus lavaretus | reverse complement strand
CCAGGGGCCGACTCCTGCCTCACGGAAGGCCGATTTTGATGCACTTTTCTCGGATTGGGTTGGTGGTCAGACACCCCCATATGGAAACCATCCGGTTGACACTATGAGAACCAGGGACCGACTCCTGGCTCCCGGAAGGCCGATTTTGATGCACTTTTCTCGGATTGGGTTGGTGGTCAGACACCCCCATATGGAAACCATCCGGTTGACACTATGAGAACCAGGGACCGACTCCTGGCTCCCGGAAGGCCGATTTTGATGCACTTTTCTCGGATTGGGTTGGTGGTCAGACACCCCCATATGGAAACCATCCGGTTGACACTATGAGAACCAGGGACCGACTCCTGGCTCCCGGAAGGCCGATTTTGATGCACTTTTCTCGGATTGGGTTGGTGGTCAGACACCCCCATATGGAAATCATCCGGTTGACATTAGGAGAACCAGGGACCGACTCCTGGCTCCCGGAAGGCCGATTTTGATGCACTTTTCTCGGATTGGGGTGGTGGTCAGACACCCCCATATGGAAATCATCCGGTTGACAACAGGAGAACCAGGGGCCGACTCCTGCCTCACGGAAGGCCGATTTTGATGCACTTTTCTCGGATTGGGTTGGTGGTCAGACACCCCCATATGGAAACCATCCGGTTGACACTATGAGAACCAGGGACCGACTCCTGGCTCCCGGAAGGCCGATTTTGATGCACTTTTCTCGGATTGGGTTGGTGGTCAGACACCCCCATATGGAAACCATCCGGTTGACACTATGAGAACCAGGGACCGACTCCTGGCTCCCGGAAGGCCGATTTTGATGCACTTTTCTCGGATTGGGTTGGTGGTCAGACACCCCCATATGGAAACCATCCGGTTGACACTATGAGAACCAGGGACCGACTCCTGGCTCCCGGAAGGCCGATTTTGATGCACTTTTCTCGGATTGGGTTGGTGGTCAGACACCCCCATATGGAAATCATCCGGTTGACATTAGGAGAACCAGGGACCGACTCCTGGCTCCCGGAAGGCCGATTTTGATGCACTTTTCTCGGATTGGGTTGGTGGTCAGACACCCCCATATGGAAATCATCCGGTTGACATTAGGAGAACCAGGGACCGACTCCTGGCTCCCGGAAGGCCGATTTTGATGCACTTTTCTCGGATTGGGTTGGTGGTCAGACACCCCCATATGGAAACCATCCGGTTGACACTATGAGAACCAGGGACCGACTCCTGGCTCCCGGAAGGCCGATTTTGATGCACTTTTCTCGGATTGGGTTGGTGGTCAGACACCCCCATATGGAAATCATCCGGTTGACACTATGAGAACCAGGGACCGACTCCTGGCTCACGGAGGCCGATTTTGATGCACTTTTCTCGGATTGGGTTGGTGGTCAGACACCCCCATATGGAAATCATCCGGTTGACACTATGAGAACCAGGGACCGACTCCTGGCTCACGGAGGCCGATTTTGATGCACTTTTCTCGGATTGGGGTGGTGGTCAGACACCCCCATATGGTAAACCGCCGGCGGACACTAGGAGAACCAGGGGAGGCTCTTACCTCACACATGGGGGTTTTGGGTGCCCTTGGCCGGCTTGGGGGTGACCCCAAGAGGGGGTCCAAGACCCCACACCCGGATCCATCCACAGGGGGGCGCCACATGTCATTTTAAGCCTGATTTCACTAGGGGAACCAGGGGATGATCTTAACTCACAAATGGGGGTTTTGGGTGCCCATGGCTGGCTTGGGGGTGACCCCAAGAGGGGGTCCAAGACCCCACAGCCGGATCCATCCACAGGGGGGCGCCACAGAGGTCATTTTAGGCCTGATTTCACTAGGGGAACCAGGGGATGATCTTAACTCACAAATGGGGGATTTGGCTGCCCATGGCTTGGGGGAGACCCCAAGAGGGGGTCCAAGCACCCCCACCCGGATCCATCCACAGGGGGGCGCCACATGTCACTTTAGGCCTGATTTCACTATGGGGACACAGGGGAGGCTGTTCACTCACACATGGGGGTTTTGGGTGCCCATGGCCGGCTTGGGGGTGACCCCAAGAGGGGGTACAAGACCCCACAGCCGGATCCATCCACAGGGGGGCGCCACATGTCATTTTAAGCCTGATTTCACTATGGGGACCCAGGGGAGGCTGTTCACTCACACATGGGGGTTTTGGGTGCCCATGGTCGGCATGGCTGGCTTGGAGGAGACCCCAAGAAGGGGTCCAAGCACCCCCATCCAGATCCATCCACAGGGGGGCGCCACAGGTCACTTTAGGCCGGATTTCACTATGGGGACCCAGGGGAGGCTGTTCACTCACACATGGGGGTTTTGGGTGCCCATGGTCGGCATGGCCAGCTTGGGGGAGACCCCAAGAAGGGGTCCAAGCACCCACAGCCGAATCCATCCACAGGGGGGCGCCACAGGTCACTTTAGGCCGGATTTCACTATGGGGACCCAGGGGAGGCTGTTCACTCACACATGGGGGTTTTGGGTGCCCATGGTCGGCATGGCCAGCTTGGGGGAGACCCCAAGAAGGGGTCCAAGCACCCACAGCCGAATCCATCCACAGGGGGGCGCCACAGGTCACTTTAGGCCGGATTTCACTATGGGTACACTGGGGAGGCTGTTCACTCACACATGGGGGTTTTGGGTGCCCATGGTCGGCATGGCTGGCTTGGAGGAGACCCCAAGAAGGGGTCCAAGCACCCCCACCAAGATCCATCCACAGGGGGGCGCCACAGGTCACTTTAAGCCTGATTTCACTATGGGTACACTGGGGAGGCTGTTCACTCACACATGGGGGTTTTGGGTGCCCATGGTCGGCATGGCTGGCTTGGAGGAGACCCCAAGAAGGGGTCCAAGCACCCCCACCAAGATCCATCCACAGGGGGGCGCCACAGGTCATTTTCACTAGGAGAACCAGGGGAGGGCTCCTGACTCACACATGGGCATTCTGGGTGCCCATGGCTGGGATGGGTGAGACAGAGTCCAGCCCTCCACACACAAAAGTGACCCAGCAGGCCAGAAGAAAGGGGAGAGAGAGAGAGAGAGAGAACAAATAATACATGGGCACAGAGCAGCCAGCCTCCATTGGAGCTGCCTGCACAGTGCTGCCCTCCTGTGGGAAAGGTTCACACACACACTCACTCACTCACTCACACAGACACACACAGACAAACCTATTCACTTGGGCCTTCTCCCTCATGCCCTGCTGACATCCATGCAGGCCCACATTGACCTTTGTGACCTCTGGAGCTCCATGCACCTTGTTCTAAACTCCCTGCCTAGTAAAGGGCATCTCCCATGGGCATGAGAGTACAGCTCACTCCCCTGGAGCACCATGCCTCTTTTTAATCACTCTCTCCCTATTAAAACCCTCTCTCCCATGGGCTTGAGAGTACAGCTTACTCCCTTGACCTCCAGAGGTATAGGAGGCCAAAAAAAAAGGGGGACAGAGCAGACAGCCCCCAAAGGGGATGCCTGCTCTGCCCCCCTATGAGACAGGTTCACTCACTCACACAGACACACCTATTCACTTGGGCCTTCTCCCTCATGCCCTGCTGACATCCATGCAGGCCCACATTGACCTTTGTGACCTCTGGAGCTACATGCCTCTTTTTAAACTCTCTCTTCCCATTAAAAGCCTCTCTCACATGGGCTTGAGAGTACAGCTTACTCCCTTGACCTCCAGAGGTATAGGAGGCCAAAAAAAAAGGGGGACAGAGCAGACAGCCCCCAAAGGGGATGCCTGCTCTGCCCCCCTATGAGACAGGTTCACTCACTCACACAGACACACCTATTCACTTGGGCCTTCTCCCTCATGCCCTGCTGACATCCATGCAGGCCCACATTGACCTTTGTGACCTCTGGAGCTACATGCCTCTTTTTAAACTCTCTCTTCCCATTAAAAGCCTCTCTCACATGGGCTTGAGAGTACAGCTTACTCCCTTGACCTCCAGAGGTATAGGAGGCCAAAAAAAAAGGGGGACAGAGCAGACAGCCCCCAAAGGGGATGCCTGCTCTGCCCCCCTATGAGACAGGTTCACTCACTCACACAGACACACCTATTCACTTGGGCCTTCTCTCTGTGGCCCTGCTGACAGCCATGCAGGCCCACATTGACCTTTGTGACCTCTGGAGCTCATTGCCTCCATCTCTACACTCCATGCCCAGTGAAACCCTCTCTCACTCGGCCTGAGACTGCAGCTCACTCCCTGGATGGCCTGGGCTCCAGAACCACGACCACCAAGCCCACACTCCCTGCCCACTCAAACCCTCTCTCACTCGGCCTCAGACTGCAGCTCACTCCCTGGATGGCCTGGGCTCCAGAACCACGACCACCAAGCCCACACTCCCTGCCCGCTCAAACCATCTCTCACTCGGACTGAGACTGCAGCTCACTGCATGGGCGTCCCCGACCTCCATGCCTCCAGGCCCACACTCCGTGTCCGCTCAAACCATCTCTCACTCGGACTGAGACTGCAGCTCACTGCATGGGCGTCCCCGACCTCCATGCCTCCAGGCCCACACTCTGTGTCCGCTCAAACCATCTCTCACTCGGACTGAGACTGCAGCTCACTGCATGGGCCTCCCCGACCTCCATGCCTCCAGGCCCACACTCTGTGTCCGCTCAAACCATCTCTCACTCGGACTGAGACTGCAGCTCACTGCATGGGCCTCCCCGACCTCCATGCCTCCAGGCCCACACTCTGTGTCCGCTCAAACCATCTCTCACTCGGACTGAGACTGCAGCTCACTGCATGGGCCTCCCCGACCTCCATGCCTCCAGGCCCACACTCCGTGTCCGCTCAAACCATCTCTCACTCGGACTGAGACTGCAGCTCACTGCATGGGCCTCCCCGACCTCCATGCCTCCAGGCCCACACTCTGTGTCCGCTCAAACCATCTCTCACTCGGACTGAGACTGCAGCTCACTGCATGGGCCTCCCCGACCTCCATGCCTCCAGGCCCACACTCTGTGTCCGCTCAAACCATCTCTCAC
>NW_028162194.1:2500-7500 GCF_964263955.1 Coregonus lavaretus | reverse complement strand
CTGCCTCACGGAAGGCCGATTTGATGCACTTTTTTCGGATTGGGGTGGTGGTCAGACACCCCCATATGGAAATCATCCGGTTGACAACAGGAGAACCAGGGACCGACTCCTGCCTCACGGAAGGCCGATTTTGATGCACTTTTCTCGGATTGGGTTGGTGGTCAGACACCCCCAACATGGTTGTCCGCCGGCGGACACCAGGAGAACCAGGGACCGACTCCTGGCTCACGAAGGCCGATTTGATGCACTTTTTTCGGATTGGGGTGGTGGTCAGACACCCCCATATGGAAATCATCCGGTTGACAACAGGAGAACCAGGGGCCGACTCCTGCCTCACGGAAGGCCGATTTTGATGCACTTTTCTCGGATTGGGTTGGTGGTCAGACACCCCAACATGGTTGTCCGCCGGCGGACACCAGGAGAACCAGGGACCGACTCCTGGCTCACGGAAGGCGATTTGATGCACTTTTTTCGGATTGGGGTGGTGGTCAGACACCCCCATATGGAAATCATCCGGTTGACAACAGGAGAACCAGGGGCCGACTCCTGCCTCACGGAAGGCCGATTTTGATGCACTTTTCTCGGATTGGGTTGGTGGTCAGACACCCCCATATGGAAACCATCCGGTTGACACTATGAGAACCAGGGACCGACTCCTGGCTCCCGGAAGGCCGATTTTGATGCACTTTTCTCGGATTGGGTTGGTGGTCAGACACCCCCATATGGAAACCATCCGGTTGACACTATGAGAACCAGGGACCGACTCCTGGCTCCGGAAGGCCGATTTTGATGCACTTTTCTCGGATTGGGTTGGTGGTCAGACACCCCCATATGGAAACCATCCGGTTGACACTATGAGAACCAGGGACCGACTCCTGGCTCCCGGAAGGCCGATTTTGATGCACTTTTCTCGGATTGGGTTGGTGGTCAGACACCCCCATATGGAAATCATCGGTTGACATTAGGAGAACCAGGGGACCGACTCCTGGCTCCCGGAAGGCGATTTTGATGCACTTTTCTCGGATTGGGGTGGTGGTCAGACACCCCCATATGGAAATCATCCGGTTGACAACAGGAGAACCAGGGCCGACTCCTGCCTCACGGAAGGCCGATTTTGATGCACTTTTCTCGGATTGGGTTGGTGGTCAGACACCCCCATATGGAAACCATCCGGTTGACACTATGAGAACCAGGACCGACTCCTGGCTCCCGGAAGGCCGATTTTGATGCACTTTTCTCGGATTGGGTGGTGGTCAGACACCCCCATATGGAAACCATCCGGTTGACACTATGAGAACCAGGGACCGACTCCTGGCTCCCGGAAGGCCGATTTTGATGCACTTTTCTCGGATTGGGTTGGTGGTCAGACACCCCCATATGGAAACCATCCGGTTGACACTATGAGAACCAGGGACCGACTCCTGGCTCCCGGAAGGCCGATTTTGATGCACTTTTCTCGGATTGGGTTGGTGGTCAGACACCCCCATATGGAAATCATCCGGTTGACATTAGGAGAACCAGGGACCGACTCCTGGCTCCCGGAAGGCCGATTTTGATGCACTTTTCTCGGATTGGGTTGGTGGTCAGACACCCCCATATGGAAATCATCCGGTTGACATTAGGAGAACCAGGGACCGACTCCTGGCTCCCGGAAGGCCGATTTTGATGCACTTTTCTCGGATTGGGTTGGTGGTCAGACACCCCCATATGGAAACCATCCGGTTGACACTATGAGAACCAGGGACCGACTCCTGGCTCCCGGAAGGCCGATTTTGATGCACTTTTCTCGGATTGGGTTGGTGGTCAGACACCCCCATATGGAAATCATCCGGTTGACACTATGAGAACCAGGGACCGACTCCTGGCTCACGGAGGCCGATTTTGATGCACTTTTCTCGGATTGGGTTGGTGGTCAGACACCCCCATATGGAAATCATCCGGTTGACACTATGAGAACCAGGGACCGACTCCTGGCTCACGGAGGCCGATTTTGATGCACTTTCTCGGATTGGGGTGGGTGGTCAGACACCCCCATATGGTAAACCGCCGGCGGACACTAGGAGAACCAGGGGAGGCTCTTACCTCACACATGGGGGGTTTTGGGTGCCCTTGGCCGGGCTTGGGGGTGACCCCAAGAGGGGGTCCAAGACCCCACACCCGGATCCATCCACAGGGGGGCGCCACATGTCATTTTAAGCCTGATTTCACTAGGGGAACCAGGGGATGATCTTAACTCACAAATGGGGGTTTTGGGTGCCCATGGCTGGCTTGGGGGTGACCCCAAGAGGGGGTCCAAGACCCCACAGCCGGATCCATCCACAGGGGGGCGCCACAGAGGTCATTTTAGGCCTGATTTCACTAGGGGAACCAGGGGATGATCTTAACTCACAAATGGGGGATTTGGCTGCCCATGGCTTGGGGGAGACCCCAAGAGGGGGTCCAAGCACCCCCACCCGGATCCATCCACAGGGGGCGCACATGTCACTTTAGGCCTGATTTCACTATGGGGACACAGGGGAGGCTGTTCACTCACACATGGGGGTTTTGGGTGCCCATGGCCGGCTTGGGGGTGACCCCAAGAGGGGGTACAAGACCCCACAGCCGGATCCATCCACAGGGGGGCGCCACATGTCATTTTAAGCCTGATTTCACTATGGGGACCCAGGGGAGGCTGTTCACTCACACATGGGACATGGGGGTTTTGGGTGCCCATGGTCGGCATGGCTGGCTTGGAGGAGACCCCAAGAAGGGGTCCAAGCACCCCCATCCAGATCCATCCACAGGGGGGCGCCACAGGTCACTTTAGGCCGGATTTCACTATGGGGACCCAGGGGAGGCTGTTCACTCACACATGGGGGTTTTGGGTGCCCATGGTCGGCATGGCCAGCTTGGGGGAGACCCCAAGAAGGGGTCCAAGCACCCACAGCCGAATCCATCCACAGGGGGGCGCCACAGGTCACTTTAGGCCGGATTTCACTATGGGGACCCAGGGGAGGCTGTTCACTCACACATGGGGGTTTTGGGTGCCCATGGTCGGCATGGCCAGCTTGGGGGAGACCCCAAGAAGGGGTCCAAGCACCCACAGCCGAATCCATCCACAGGGGGGCGCCACAGGTCACTTTAGGCCGGATTTCACTATGGGTACACTGGGGAGGCTGTTCACTCACACATGGGGGTTTTGGGTGCCCATGGTCGGCATGGCTGGCTTGGAGGAGACCCCAAGAAGGGGTCCAAGCACCCCCACCAAGATCCATCCACAGGGGGGCGCCACAGGTCACTTTAAGCCTGATTTCACTATGGGTACACTGGGGAGGCTGTTCACTCACACATGGGGGTTTTGGGTGCCCATGGTCGGCATGGCTGGCTTGGAGGAGACCCCAAGAAGGGGTCCAAGCACCCCCACCAAGATCCATCCACAGGGGGGCGCCACAGGTCATTTTCACTAGGAGAACCAGGGGAGGGCTCCTGACTCACACATGGGCATTCTGGGTGCCCATGGCTGGGATGGGTGAGACAGAGTCCAGCCCTCCACACACAAAAGTGACCCAGCAGGCCAGAAGAAAGGGGAGAGAGAGAGAGAGAGAGAACAAATAATACATGGGCACAGAGCAGCCAGCCTCCATTGGAGCTGCCTGCACAGTGCTGCCCTCCTGTGGGAAAGGTTCACACACACACTCACTCACTCACTCACACAGACACACACAGACAAACCTATTCACTTGGGCCTTCTCCCTCATGCCCTGCTGACATCCATGCAGGCCCACATTGACCTTTGTGACCTCTGGAGCTCCATGCACCTTGTTCTAAACTCCCTGCCTAGTAAAGGGCATCTCCCATGGGCATGAGAGTACAGCTCACTCCCCTGGAGCACCATGCCTCTTTTTAATCACTCTCTCCCTATTAAAACCCTCTCTCCCATGGGCTTGAGAGTACAGCTTACTCCCTTGACCTCCAGAGGTATAGGAGGCCAAAAAAAAAGGGGGACAGAGCAGACAGCCCCCAAAGGGGATGCCTGCTCTGCCCCCCTATGAGACAGGTTCACTCACTCACACAGACACACCTATTCACTTGGGCCTTCTCCCTCATGCCCTGCTGACATCCATGCAGGCCCACATTGACCTTTGTGACCTCTGGAGCTACATGCCTCTTTTTAAACTCTCTCTTCCCATTAAAAGCCTCTCTCACATGGGCTTGAGAGTACAGCTTACTCCCTTGACCTCCAGAGGTATAGGAGGCCAAAAAAAAAGGGGGACAGAGCAGACAGCCCCCAAAGGGGATGCCTGCTCTGCCCCCCTATGAGACAGGTTCACTCACTCACACAGACACACCTATTCACTTGGGCCTTCTCCCTCATGCCCTGCTGACATCCATGCAGGCCCACATTGACCTTTGTGACCTCTGGAGCTACATGCCTCTTTTTAAACTCTCTCTTCCCATTAAAAGCCTCTCTCACATGGGCTTGAGAGTACAGCTTACTCCCTTGACCTCCAGAGGTATAGGAGGCCAAAAAAAAAGGGGGACAGAGCAGACAGCCCCCAAAGGGGATGCCTGCTCTGCCCCCCTATGAGACAGGTTCACTCACTCACACAGACACACCTATTCACTTGGGCCTTCTCTCTGTGGCCCTGCTGACAGCCATGCAGGCCCACATTGACCTTTGTGACCTCTGGAGCTCATTGCCTCCATCTCTACACTCCATGCCCAGTGAAACCCTCTCTCACTCGGCCTGAGACTGCAGCTCACTCCCTGGATGGCCTGGGCTCCAGAACCACGACCACCAAGCCCACACTCCCTGCCCACTCAAACCCTCTCTCACTCGGCCTCAGACTGCAGCTCACTCCCTGGATGGCCTGGGCTCCAGAACCACGACCACCAAGCCCACACTCCCTGCCCGCTCAAACCATCTCTCACTCGGACTGAGACTGCAGCTCACTGCATGGGCGTCCCCGACCTCCATGCCTCCAGGCCCACACTCCGTGTCCGCTCAAACCATCTCTCAC